>NW_027467472.1:0-235000 GCF_046742065.1 Oratosquilla oratoria | reverse complement strand
GTGTTCGCGTGTGTGTGTCTGTGTGTGGGAAAGAGGGAGATGGAGGGAGGGGGAAGGAAGTAGGTAGGGAGGGAGGGTGGGAGAGGGAGGGGAGGGGGGAGGGAGAAGGAGGGAGGGAGAGGAGGAGGGAGAGGGAGGTAAGGGGAGGGAGAGGGAGAACTTCGTAAAGGCGCCTTCAGCCGAAGAGGTAAGGAAGCTTAACAAAGCATAGTGATGATAGCACATCACTATCAAATAAGCGAGTGCTCCGGCTTAAATAAGAACCCCTTGAAAGACAAAATTCTTGAGTACATGATTTCCCGAAATTTAACGGGGATGAACCAGATAAATTCTTCTCTATTTTCGAGAAGTTAGCACGTATGTACCAATGGCCTTTCAGCCAGTGGATGCAGATAGTGTATGGTGCCCTCTCAGGAAAAGCTCTCGACACATTTAGTGCACTTTCCGAAAGTCAGAGTAGTGATTATTATGTACTTAAATACAATATTCTACAAGCATACCAGCTTGTTCCTGAAGCCTACCGGCAACAATTCAGGAAATGTAGGAAATCCAAGCACGAGACCCACGTGGAGTACTTCCGACGAAAGCTCCGCTCGTTCACCCGGTGGGTGGAGAGCGAGAAGGCTCACGTAGACTTGGAGAAACTCCAAGAGTTAGTATTGATGGAGGATATTAGAAATAATATCCCTCCAGATGTGCGAGCCAACTTGGATCAGCGAGGTATTCGTACCTTGGTAGAGGCTGGCCCAGCGCCCGACTGTTACCATTTAACTAATCCTAGAATGCATTCCAGGTCTCACCCTGCCTTGCCCCAAAGCTTCACCCCCACTAGGGACTCCAAGCCAATCGGACCTCCACAGCCTCCTCGACCGACGGCCCACTCATCATCTGTTTCATCTACCTCAGGTAAGCCCATTGATAGTGAGACCAGGGGATCTACCCCTTACTGGAGGCAGGAGCTATTGCAAGTATTGCAAAAGGCCAGGACATCATGTTGATGACTGTTTCAAACTACAACAAAAATAGGCTCCTCTCCAAGGGTCCCCCTCTCTCTCGATCAATGTGGCCGAGCAATCGGAAAGTTTTTTGGAGCCCTGTCTCACTGCTGTTAGCCCATCAGTTGTCCCAGATCATTCTTCCCCACCTATGTTATCAACATTTGAACCATTCTGTTCTTCTGGTTCAGTGGGCCTTTATCAAGATAGCCCACCCACAATTATCAAGCTTCTGAGAGACACAGGCTCAGCCTTATCACTAATTACAAAAGATGTGGCTGCTTTGATAGATGCATATTATACTGGCAATTAGGTCCTTGTGAGCGGTTTAACAGGCGGGTCACATATCCCTATATGCCTAGTATACTTGCGGCCAGATGTTAGGACAGGTTATGCCCAGGTAGGAGTAGTCGACAAGTTACCTGTAGAAGGAGTTTCACTCCTTATAGGAAATGACTTCGCCAGGGGCACGATGTTACCTAATGCCATAGTCTCCTTGTGTCCCTCTACCGAAAATAATACTTCCCAATTAGAGGCAGACATTCCGGGCATATTCTCTGCATGTGCTGTTACTCGTAGCATGAGCCGCAGGGTGGAGGCAGAGATTAGCATGCATAAAGAGGATGCTCATGTTGGTGTAATTACCCCCCAACCTAGTGACCTTGCTGATTTAAATCTTGGTGAATTTTTTTTTTAAACTTCACCACCAGGTGACCTGCAGAATAGGTTTGATAGCGAAAACGACTCAGAGGGAGACAATGTTACCACCCTGGATAGTTTTGGTTCCTCCCCAGTCACTAGGAGTAAGCTCGTTCATCTCCAAAAAGAGGACCCTGAACTAGCCAGTTGTTTCCGTAGAGCTATTAGTGAAGAGGAAGCTAAGTCTGAATGTAACTGCTATTACCTTAGCTCAGACATATTGATGCAGAAGTTCCGTCCTACTGATTCCCCTGCAAATTACCCTTGGTCTGTCCGTCACCAAACAATGGTCTCAAATCCATTACGGAAGGAGATCCTGGGTATTGCTCATGATGGGGTAGGAGGACATTTGGGAGTTAGGAAGACTAGTGCAAAAATTCTAGCTCATTTCTATTGGCCTAAAATGAAGAAAGATATTAGTTCCTACATTAGTATATGTCACCGTTGTCAGGTAGCAGGGAAACCGCACCCCAGTGTTAAACCGTTCCCTCTACAACCTATCCCTGTCATTGAGGAACTTTTTGGCAGAATTGTCATAGATTGCGTTGATCCTCAAAACCCTCAAAAATGCACAAAATAATTCAAGCAGATTAAATGTAAATAACATGCATGTAAACTTTATAAGGCATAGATCACCCCCGCGTCCGTCGTCTCCTCTCAGAGCGTTTCTATTCTCTCTAAAATTTGTCCTAAGGCCCCATGCCTTGGTCTTCTTGGGGGTGAATAAAATAGGGTGTAGTTTTTCTCTGAAGCTTGTTGGTCTAAATCAGCCCGAGAATCCCAGCCGGAATTCTCTACATCACGTCAAGCCACTTTCGTTCTGACATCACTCTTTCATTCATCCAATAGTCTTTTACTTCTCAAACAAGTGACACACCTGAAGGACGTGACTTTCCTTTCTGCAGCAATGATTTTTCTCCTCCACCTTTTTTCTCCAATTGGAGAGGCTGTTATACTCTTCTAAACTATGTCACAATGTAAGCATTATGTCGTAACAAAAAATGGCTTGTCCGCTTACAAACAATTAAAAGACAACAATGTCGCAACCACCAGGCGACACTCCGCATTTAACTACCTCAGCACTTTTAAATATATGCAAGGCGCGAGTCTGACTCAGATATCCTTGGCGCCTGTCAGCCGTCGGCCGTTGCCTCACAAGTTTTCATAACTGACCCTGGATTAGCATTCGTTCTCCATCTACCTCTCGATCTACTCTGATCTACCTTTAATGTCTACCTCTATCTACCGGCCTCTTACAGGGCTCGGCAGCTACCGTTGGTCGTCCCGACCAATTTCTTATTTCCCTCTTACAGGGCTTGCTAATATATACTTGAAATTCATTCTAATAAGCTAACCTACTATATTTTAAAGAAATAAGCAACCCTCAAAAATGCACAAAATAATTCAAGCAGATTAAATGTAAATAACATGCATGTAAACTTTATAAGGCATAGATCAAAATAAATTGCAAGGTTCCTTAAGAACACAGTTTTCAATGGTTTCATCATCTTTTCAAAGATGATAGCAGTATCCAATAATTCATGTAAATGATAGTGAATAATACATAATACATGTAATTAAGCAGATAATTTGCAAACATATTTGCAAGACTCACTACTTTAGAGTTAAAAGTTGTTGCTGTCTCTTCTTGCATTTCAATATTCATTATTATTATTTTTCAACATACTTAATTCATTTTCAAAGACAGTCTGAATGCTTCATAAATTATCTGAATACTTATGTGAGAGGTCCTTAAGGTTCCAAGTCAGACCACAGTGGATCCAAGGTCTCCATGTATCTGCTTGATACCAAGTTCCAGTTGTTTAGGTCTCCCATCCCAAATACATACATATGGCAAACAATACTATCTGTAAAATACATCAAGTTTAATATTCAACCCACAAAGAATAACATTATAATATTCCCTATACTCTTCAGGTTTCCCAACATTGATACACAGGGTATCACAACTGTCATTCATAATTAAGTCACTGATCTGCAATTTCACTTTCTTTATGTCGTCTAAATGGCATATCACTTCTTCCATTGTGTCTAAGTGTTTAAGTGCAAATTTATTACCACCTGCAGAATCAACTACCCATATATGGACCAGTGTACCTTAGTGAAAGTTTATTATTGGGTGAATGTAGATTGACCATGACTAAATCTCCTAGTTTCAATTCTAGTTTATGTGCTATTTTGTGTTGTTTCTTCATCTCTTGTGAATATTCCTGCATATGTTTCCTAATTCTTTGGTGAATATTTTGAAAAGTATTTATTCTATTCAGTATACAATCATCTATATTATACACAGGTTTCTGGTCTGCAGTCAAAATTTTATATGGAAGAGTTTTGTCTTCCCCAAAAATTATAAAATGAGGTGTATCACCTGTTGCTACATTGATTTGATTATTCAAAGTACGCTTAACACAAGGAATCCAAGTGTCCCAAGTTATACTATGAGGACTTATCATGCTTCTAAGACATGTCATTATTTTCATATTTAATCTTTCTACTACCCCATTACTTTGTGGATGATTCACTAAGATATTGACTTTTTGATCTTAAATAAACTACATAATTTTTCCAAGTTCACCCAAATGACGTTTATGCCTCTAAAAGCCATACCGCGCGCCTGACTGCCCGGCCATTGCACCCAAGGGCATCCCAGGCCGCCCCGGACCTGTGGCTCCAATAGCAAGCAAATCGGTCGAGGTCACCAAAATGACCCAAACCCAAAAAAACTCAAAGGAATTTCGCCCGAAATCCGAAGTCACCGATTTCATCCAAACTTGCGCCACAAGTACACCGTGGCACAGGGTCCACATCACCGAAGACCGCGGAATCCTCAGACCAAGGGTCTGGCCGTCAGAGCCATCCAAAGTTCACCCAAATGACGTTTATGCCTCTAAAAGCCATACCGTGCGCCTGACTGCCCGGCCATTGCACCCAAGGGCATCCCAGGCCGCCCCGGACCTGTGGCTCCAATAGCAAGCAAATCGGTCGAGGTCACCAAAATGACCCAAACCGATTTCATCCAAACTTGCGCCACAAGTACACCGTGGCACAGGGTCCACATCACCGAAGACCGCTGTTGCGGGCCCGTCCATGGCTAGACACTTTCCCGTCATACGTGTGCGCATGCGCATCCGCATGCGCCTGCGCAGGTTGGTTAGAATGAGTGGTCGCCAAATGGTGACGTCTGGCAACTGGGAGCCAGTGGAAGTACGGTAGCTTGCGGGGTACCTCCTTCCCCCTTTTACAAATCCTGTCACCATACCTGACAGTTGTTCCTAGATTTCTCTTGTTACCTAGTTGGGTAACGGTAAGAATTAAGTATACTAGATTGTACCATATTATTATTCATGTTGTATATTATTAATGTTGTATCATATCATTAATGTTATAAATATAGATACTTATAATTGTAGAGTTTACCAAATACCCCAACTGAAATACATCAGATAGATAAAAGGTTACAGTACCCTTATATACTTCAAGGGAATGTAACATGTGGGGGCCCGTGTCCGGGATATTGAGAATTGTGCATACGTAGACTAGAGCTCCATTTAGTGTGACAAGTGTTGTGTTGTGCCAACAAATTGCCAGTGTTAATAGTGTCTATCGGTCGCACCGTAATCCCGTAGAAGTTATCTATCTTATGTGTTTAACTATTAGCTAGCTGTTAGTATATAATTACGTGTTCTCGAAATTCTGAGTTCAAAATGTTTGATATCGACCAATTTCTTGCTAACCCTTCAGGCAAGGCTCTATGGGATATAAACAAGGAATGCTTGATCGGCATTGCCCGACGCCTCGGGTTAGGGGGTTACTCAAGCTTGAATAAAGGCCCTCTGAGGGAAATGGTCTTCAACCACCTCGTTAAGGAGGGAATGATCAGGGAGGATGATATACCCGCAACAGAGGAATCTGATAAAGAGCCAAATAACGTAGATCCGCAGATTGGCAGTGACAATGAACTTAGTTACATGGCTTCACAGATTGACAATATCAACGAGCCTAATAAAATTGCTCCAAATGGTGCTATTGCCAATAAGCCAAGTAACGAGGCTCCACAAATTGTTACTGCCAAGGAGCCTAGTAACCTAGCCTTACAAGTTGAACTCAGAAAAATCGAGTTACAGTTGGAAATACTCCGTCGAGAGCAAACGAGAGCAGATGCCCCTGTGTTTAGGCTCGAGTCCCAACTTGCAAGTGTGCCCAAGTTCAATGAAGACGAACCCGACAGGTTCTTTGCAATATTTGAAAAAATGGCGCATTTAATGGGTGGCCACTTGATAAATGGACTCAACTTGTATATCGGTCGTTAACAGGTAAGGCGTTGGACGTCTTCTCCGCTCTCTCTGAGGAGCAGGAGAAAGAATACTATATGGTTAAGTCCACCCACCTCACCAGCAATCAGCATGTGCCAGACGCTTATCGCCAGCAGTTTAGGAACTTGAAAAAAGGGGGAAAAGAGACATACGTCGAATATTTTCGACGCAAACAAGCTTTGTTCCAACGGTGGATAGAGAGTGAATCAGCTCATCGGAGCCATGATAAACTGGCTGAGTTGATCCTGCTCGAAGACATCCGAAATAACTTACACCCCGATGTACGAGCGTACCTAGATCAAAGAGGTATACGTACCCTAGCTGATGCCGGCCCAGTTGCCGACCATTACATTCTTACTAACCCCCGCCAAAGTTACAGGTCTTCTGCTCCCGCGTCCCAACCCAGCCAAGTACGTGCCCACCAGGCATTTACTCTTGCACCATTCGCCCCTCCACCTACGTCAGCCCCTCAGGCAGCAGCGCCGGGACCTCGATCGCCATCAGGATTTCCATCATATACCACAGGTAAGCCCGTTGCCCGTGAGACCGGGGGACCTATCTTTAATAGTGAGAGGAAACCTTTTTGTAAATATTGCCGTAGGCTCGGTCATTATGTTAATGACTGCTTCAGAGTAAAGAAAATTCCCTCTCACCCAGGTACCCCCTCTCTCTCGATCAATGTGGCCAAACAGACGGAAGTACAGTTGGATCCTCTATCACCTACAAATAACCGACCTGTTGTGTCTCCCACCTCCTCCACCTTTGAACCATATTGTTCATCAGGTTCCGTAGCTCTAAACGAGTCAAGTGTACCCGTTCCCATTAAGATCTTGAGAGACACAGGCTCAGCCTTATCTCTGATTACCAAAGAAGCTGTCCCCTTCCTAGATGAGTGCTACACTGGTAATTGGGTTCTAGTGAACGGTTTGACCGGAGGATCGCGTATCCCACTGTGCCAGCTATACTTACAGTCCCATATCAAATCAGGCTATGTCACGTTAGGGGTAGTGGATAGGGTACCGGTAGAGGGCGTCTCCCTCTTAATAGGAAATGACCTCGCTGGAGGCGTGACGTTACCAAATGTCATGGTCTCGTCACGTCCTACCGCTGAGAATATAACACACAATTAGAGAAAGACATCCTGGGCTATTTCCTGCGTGTGCAGTGACACGAAGTATGAGCCAACAGGCAGACGTCCCAAGCAATGAATCTGTCGAGGGAGGTGGCATCGATGTGGTTTCCCCTTTGTCTAGTGAGAAATCGGAAGACCCTATTCAAGTAGACCCCCCAGACCTCGGTCTAGGTGAACTCTTCAAAGATTCCTCACCGACAGATAAACCTAAGAATAATACAGATGAGAATAGTGTCACGACCCTGACTAGTTTTGGCTCCTCTCCTGTTACTAGGAGTAAGCTTGTTCAACTCCAGGCAGAGGACCCGGAACTAGCCAGTTTTCTTAATAGGGCAGTTAGTGAAGTGGAAGCCCAACAGGAGGCCAATTGCTATTACACTAGCTCTGGCGTGCTAATGCGGAAATATCGTCCCGCTACCTCCCCCGCCAGTCACCCTTGGTCAGTGCACCACCAGATAGTGATTCCGAAGCCCCTACGCCAAGATATCCTTAGCATTGCTCATGACGGCGTAGGAGGACATCTAGGAACCAGGAAAACTTATGCCAAAATTCTATCACATTTCTATTGGGCTAAGTTACGCAGAGACGTCGGTACATACTGCCGTACATGCCGTCCCTGTCAGTTAGTGGGAAAACCAAGCCCCAGTATCAAACCGTTCCCGTTACAACCCATACCAGTGATAAAAGAGCCTTTTAGTAGGATAACAATTGATTGCGTAGGTCCCTTACCAAAAACCCCCCGTGGTCATCAGTTCCTACTTACCATCATAGACAGTGCCACTCGCTATCCGGAGGCTATTCCCTTACGCCGCATCACGGCAAAGAATGTTGTAAGAGCCCTAGTTCATTTTTTTACCCAAGTAGGCCTTCCCACAGTGATACAATCCGATCAGGGATCCAACTTTACTTCCCGGTTGTTTAACCAGGTGATGGAAAGCCTAGGTGTCAAGCAATCTAGGTCCGGCTTATCACCCGCAATCCCAGGGTGTAGTAGAAAGGTTCCATCAAACCCTCAAAAGAATCCTAAGGACCTTTTGCTTGGAAACCGGAAGGGACTGGGACGAGGAGTAGATCTCCTGCTGTTCGCTATCCGAGATAGTGTTCAGGAGTCGTTAGGTTATAGCCCTTTTCAGTTAGTTTATTGACACGAGGCACGGGTCCCCTTAAAGTCTTGAAGGAGAGCTGGATAAGCAATGAGCCAGTGACCCCGTTGGCCTCCTATGTGACAAAGTTTAAGGATAAACTTCAATTAGCTGTAAGTCTTGCCCATTCAAACCTAGAAGGTGCTCAAATTAAAATGAAGCACCAGTTTGATAAGTCAAAAGGAGCAAGGGATAGGTATTTTAAAAGTGGAGATAAAGTCTTAGCTTTCTTACCATTAAAAACTAACCCTCTTCAAGCTGTGTATAGTGGACCGTATCAAGTCTTAGAGCGCCAAGGTCAGGCCAACTATGTCCTCCACACTCCAGGGAGACGTAAGAAAAAACGTCTAGTGCATATTAACTTGTTGAAACCCTACCACGATCGTGGTGAGGGTGTGGTAGGAGATAGTGCGGAGGCTGACCCTCCGTCACCTGCGTGCTTAGTAGTGCCGGAAGTTAGTGAAGAAGGTGATGAGAGTTTCTCTGAAGCTCTTAGTGGGTCATGTGTTAAGATGGAAAACTCAGTGATATTACGAGACCCCACTGTGAAGTTAAAACATCTCTCTGGTGCCCAAGCGAAGGACATAGAATCCCTGCTACGAACGTACGTGTGCATATTCGGTGATCACCCTCGCCCCTGCTCAGCACTGGAACACGACGTGGAGACCCATGGGGCCCCTCCCATCCGCCAACGTCCTTACCGCTTGAATACCTTTAAGAGAGAATACGTCCGAGCTGAGGTGCAACGTCTCCAAGAACTCGGCATTGTACAGCCCAGCCACAGCCCGTGGGAATCTCCTGTTGTCCTCGTGCCGAAGCCAGATGGGTCGATGCGGTTATGTGTCGACTACCGACGGGTCAACGCGGTAACGGAAGCGGATGGGTACCCCTTGCCTCGCATAGACGACGTGATCGACGACGTGGGCTCGGCGCGATGGGTAACCAAGCTCGACCTCCTCAAAGGTCGAGCTTCGTCACCCCAGAGGGACTGTACGAATTCTCCGTTCTTCCCTTTGGGTTGCGGAATGCCCCGGCCACCTTTCAGCGCCTTATGAACCGCCTCACAGCCGGGATGGACGGCGTCCGGTGCTATCTCGACGATATCGTCGTCTTCGGGGACACCTGGGAGTTACACCTGAGTCGCCTGAAATCTCTCCTTGCTGTGTTGGCTGCCAACAACCTGACGGTGAACCTCGCCAAAAGCGAGTTCGGCCATGCCCGGGTCACCTTCCTGGGACATGTGGTCGGGCAGAATGAGGTTCGACCTGTTGCAGCCAAGATTGCGGCCATCCAGCAATATCCAGTACCAGACGACAAAAAAGCAGTGATGAGGCTGATAGGGATGGCCGGATATTATCGGCGCTTCTGTCCAAATTTTTCTTCTATTGTGGCACCGATGACCGACCTCCTCAGCGGCAAGAAGGCCTTTAGGTGGTCGCAGATGTGCCAGGAGTCCTTCGAGAGCTTGAAAACCCTACTATCCAACGCGCCCGTGCTACGAGCCCCTAACCTGGAGAAGCCGTTCACCCTTCACGTCGATGCTAGTGACGTCGCCGGAGGAGCAGTGCTGTTGCAGGAAGGTGAGGGGGATTCCGTGTTGCACCCAGTGGGATATTTCTCGAAGAAATTTAACAAGCACCAGAGAAATTATGCCACCGTTGAAAAGGAGGCACTTGCGTTGTTGTTGGCCCTTGACCATTTTAGAATTTATATAGGTAGCACAATTCACCCAGTGCAAGTGCGTACAGATCATAACCCTTTAATATTCGTTGAAAAGATGAAGAACACTAATCAAAGACTTTTAAGATGGGCGTTGGCACTACAGCCCTTTCACTTGAAAATCTCACATATACGTGGGAGAGAAAACGTCATAGCCGACGCGCTATCACGTGGTCCAGCTCTCCCAGGATATGCTCCTTAGGTTAAGAGGTCAATACTCATGTGGTCTTCTTTATAGTGTAAAATGTTCTGTGTAACTATGTAATGTGTTTTTTTTTATGTTCGCTTCCATTTAGGGAAGCTCACATTTTTTTGGGGGGACACTTTCCCGTCATACGTGTGCGCATGCGCATCCGCATGCGCCAGCGCAGGTTGGTTAGAATGAGTGGTCGCCAAATGACGTCTGGCAACTGGGAGCCAGTGGAAGTACGGTAGCTTGCGGGGTACCTCCTTCCCCCTTTTACAAATCCTGTCACCATACCTGACAGTTGTTCCTAGATTTCTCTTGTTACCTAGTTGGGTAACGGTAAGAATTAAGTATACTAGATTGTACCATATTATTATTCATGTTGTATATTATTAATGTTGTATCATATCATTAATGTTATAAATATAGATACTTATAATTGTAGAGTTTACCAAATACCCCAACTGAAATACATCAGATAGATAAAAGGTTACAGTACCCTTATATACACCGTGGCACAGGGTCCACATCACCGAAGACCGCGGAATCCTCAGACCAAGGGTCTGGCCGTCAGAGCCATCCAAAGTTCACACAAATGACGTTTATGCCTCTAAAAGCCATACCGTGCGCCTGACTGCCCGGCCATTGCACCCAAGGGCATCCCAGGCCGCCCCGGACCTGTGCCTCCAATAGCAAGCAAATCGGTCGGGGTCACCAAAATGACCCGAAATCCGAAGTCACCGATTTCATCCAAACTTGCGCCACAAGTACACCGTGGCACAGGGTCCACATCACCGAAGACCGCGGAATCCTCAGACCAAGGGTCTGGCCGTCAGAGCCATCCAAAGTTCACACAAATGACGTTTATGCCTCTAAAAGCCATACCGTGCGCCTGACTGCCCGGCCATTGCACCCAAGGGCATCCCAGGCCGCCCCGGACCTGTGCCTCCAATAGCAAGCAAATCGGTCGGGGTCACCAAAATGACCCAAACCCAAAAAAAACTCAAAGGGGGTACCCTTTGGAATTTCGCCCGAAATCCGAAGTCACCGATTTCATCCAAACTTGCGCCACAAGTACACCGTGGCACAGGGTCCACATCACCGAAGACCGCGGAATCCTCAGACCAAGGGTCTGGCCGTCAGAGCCATCCAAAGTTCACACAAATGACGTTTATGCCTCTAAAAGCCATACCGTGCGCCTGACTGCCCGGCCATTGCACCCAAGGGCATCCCAGGCCGCCCCGGACCTGTGCCTCCAATAGCAAGCAAATCGGTCGGGGTCACCAAAATGACCCAAACCCAAAAAAAACTCAAAGGGGGTACCCTTTGGAATTTCGCCCGAAATCCGAAGTCACCGATTTCATCCAAACTTGCGCCACAAGTACACCGTGGCACAGGGTCCACATCACCGAAGACCGCGGAATCCTCAGACCAAGGGTCTGGCCGTCAGAGCCATCCAAAGTTCACACAAATGACGTTTATGCCTCTAAAAGCCATACCGTGCGCCTGACTGCCCGGCCATTGCACCCAAGGGCATCCCAGGCCGCCCCGGACCTGTGCCTCCAATAGCAAGCAAATCGGTCGGGGTCACCAAAATGACCCAAACCCAAAAAAACTCAAAGGGGGTACCCTTTGGAATTTCGCCCGAAATCCGAAGTCACCGATTTCATCCAAACTTGCGCCACAAGTACACCGTGGCACAGGGTCCACATCACCGAAGACCGCGGAATCCTCAGACCAAGGGACTGGCCGTCAGAGCCATCCAAAGTTCACCCAAATGACGTTTATGCCTCTAAAAGCCATACCGTGCGCCTGACTGCCCGGCCATTGCACCCAAGGGCATCCCAGGCCGCCCCGGACCTGTGCCTCCAATAGCAAGCAAATCGGTCGGGGTCACCAAAATGACCCAAACCCAAAAAAACTCAAAGGGGGTACCCTTTGGAATTTCGCCCGAAATCCGAAGTCACCGATTTCATCCAAACTTGCGCCACAAGTACACCGTGGCACAGGGTCCACATCACCGAAGACCGCGGAATCCTCAGACCAAGGGTCTGGCCGTCAGAGCCATCCAAAGTTCACCCAAATGACGTTTATGCCTCTAAAAGCCATACCGTGCGCCTGACTGCCCGGCCATTGCACCCAAGGGCATCCCAGGCCGCCCCGGACCTGTGCCTCCAATAGCAAGCAAATCGGTCGGGGTCACCAAAATGACCCAAACCCAAAAAAACTCAAAGGGGGTACCCTTTGGAATTTCGCCCGAAATCCGAAGTCACCGATTTCATCCAAACTTGCGCCACAAGTACACCGTGGCACAGGGTCCACATCACCGAAGACCGCGGAATCCTCAGACCAAGGGTCTGGCCGTCAGAGCCATCCAAAGTTCACACAAATGACGTTTATGCCTCTAAAAGCCATACCGTGCGCCTGACTGCCCGGCCATTGCACCCAAGGGCATCCCAGGCCGCCCCGGACCTGTGCCTCCAATAGCAAGCAAATCGGTCGGGGTCACCAAAATGACCCAAACCCAAAAAAACTCAAAGGGGGTACCCTTTGGAATTTCGCCCGAAATCCGAAGTCACCGATTTCATCCAAACTTGCGCCACAAGTACACCGTGGCACAGGGTCCACATCACCGAAGACCGCGGAATCCTCAGACCAAGGGTCTGGCCGTCAGAGCCATCCAAAGTTCACACAAATGACGTTTATGCCTCTAAAAGCCATACCGTGCGCCTGACTGCCCGGCCATTGCACCCAAGGGCATCCCAGGCCGCCCCGGACCTGTGCCTCCAATAGCAAGCAAATCGGTCGGGGTCACCAAAATGACCCAAACCCAAAAAAAACTCAAAGGGGGTACCCTTTGGAATTTCGCCCGAAATCCGAAGTCACCGATTTCATCCAAACTTGCGCCACAAGTACACCGTGGCACAGGGTCCACATCACCGAAGACCGCGGAATCCTCAGACCAAGGGACTGGCCGTCAGAGCCATCCAAAGTTCACCCAAATGACGTTTATGCCTCTAAAAGCCATACCGTGCGCCTGACTGCCCGGCCATTGCACCCAAGGGCATCCCAGGCCGCCCCGGACCTGTGCCTCCAATAGCAAGCAAATCGGTCGGGGTCACCAAAATGACCCAAACCCAAAAAAACTCAAAGGGGGTACCCTTTGGAATTTCGCCCGAAATCCGAAGTCACCGATTTCATCCAAACTTGCGCCACAAGTACACCGTGGCACAGGGTCCACATCACCGAAGACCGCGGAATCCTCAGACCAAGGGTCTGGCCGTCAGAGCCATCCAAAGTTCACCCAAATGACGTTTATGCCTCTAAAAGCCATACCGTGCGCCTGACTGCCCGGCCATTGCACCCAAGGGCATCCCAGGCCGCCCCGGACCTGTGCCTCCAATAGCAAGCAAATCGGTCGGGGTCACCAAAATGACCCAAACCCAAAAAAAACTCAAAGGGGGTACCCTTTGGAATTTCGCCCGAAATCCGAAGTCACCGATTTCATCCAAACTTGCGCCACAAGTACACCGTGGCACAGGGTCCACATCACCGAAGACCGCGGAATCCTCAGACCACGGGACTGGCCGTCAGAGCCATCCAAAGTTCACCCAAATGACGTTTATGCCTCTAAAAGCCATACCGTGCGCCTGACTGCCCGGCCATTGCACCCAAGGGCATCCCAGGCCGCCCCGGACCTGTGCCTCCAATAGCAAGCAAATCGGTCGGGGTCACCAAAATGACCCAAACCCAAAAAAACTCAAAGGGGGTACCCTTTGGAATTTCGCCCGAAATCCGAAGTCACCGATTTCATCCAAACTTGCGCCACAAGTACACCGTGGCACAGGGTCCACATCACCGAAGACCGCGGAATCCTCAGACCAAGGGTCTGGCCGTCAGAGCCATCCAAAGTTCACCCAAATGACGTTTATGCCTCTAAAAGCCATACCGTGCGCCTGACTGCCCGGCCATTGCACCCAAGGGCATCCCAGGCCGCCCCGGACCTGTGCCTCCAATAGCAAGCAAATCGGTCGGGGTCACCAAAATGACCCAAACCCAAAAAAACTCAAAGGGGGTACCCTTTGGAATTTCGCCCGAAATCCGAAGTCACCGATTTCATCCAAACTTGCGCCACAAGTACACCGTGGCACAGGGTCCACATCACCGAAGACCGCGGAATCCTCAGACCAAGGGTCTGGCCGTCAGAGCCATCCAAAGTTCACACAAATGACGTTTATGCCTCTAAAAGCCATACCGTGCGCCTGACTGCCCGGCCATTGCACCCAAGGGCATCCCAGGCCGCCCCGGACCTGTGCCTCCAATAGCAAGCAAATCGGTCGGGGTCACCAAAATGACCCAAACCCAAAAAAAACTCAAAGGGGGTACCCTTTGGAATTTCGCCCGAAATCCGAAGTCACCGATTTCATCCAAACTTGCGCCACAAGTACACCGTGGCACAGGGTCCACATCACCGAAGACCGCGGAATCCTCAGACCAAGGGTCTGGCCGTCAGAGCCATCCAAAGTTCACCCAAATGACGTTTATGCCTCTAAAAGCCATACCGTGCGCCTGACTGCCCGGCCATTGCACCCAAGGGCATCCCAGGCCGCCCCGGACCTGTGCCTCCAATAGCAAGCAAATCGGTCGGGGTCACCAAAATGACCCAAACCCAAAAAAAAACTCAAAGGGGGTACCCTTTGGAATTTCGCCCGAAATCCGAAGTCACCGATTTCATCCAAACTTGCGCCACAAGTACACCGTGGCACAGGGTCCACATCACCGAAGACCGCGGAATCCTCAGACCAAGGGTCTGGCCGTCAGAGCCATCCAAAGTTCACCCAAATGACGTTTATGCCTCTAAAAGCCATACCGTGCGCCTGACTGCCCGGCCATTGCACCCAAGGGCATCCCAGGCCGCCCCGGACCTGTGCCTCCAATAGCAAGCAAATCGGTCGGGGTCACCAAAATGACCCAAACCCAAAAAAAACTCAAAGGGGGTACCCTTTGGAATTTCGCCCGAAATCCGAAGTCACCGATTTCATCCAAACTTGCGCCACAAGTACACCGTGGCACAGGGTCCACATCACCGAAGACCGCGGAATCCTCAGACCAAGGGTCTGGCCGTCAGAGCCATCCAAAGTTCACCCAAATGACGTTTATGCCTCTAAAAGCCATACCGTGCGCCTGACTGCCCGGCCATTGCACCCAAGGGCATCCCAGGCCGCCCCGGACCTGTGCCTCCAATAGCAAGCAAATCGGTCGGGGTCACCAAAATGACCCAAACCCAAAAAAACTCAAAGGGGCCCTTTGGAATTTCGCCCGAAATCCGAAGTCACCGATTTCATCCAAACTTGCGCCACAAGTACACCGTGGCACAGGGTCCACATCACCGAAGACCGCGGAATCCTCAGACCAAGGGTCTGGCCGTCAGAGCCATCCAAAGTTCACACAAATGACGTTTATGCCTCTAAAAGCCATACCGTGCGCCTGACTGCCCGGCCATTGCACCCAAGGGCATCCCAGGCCGCCCCGGACCTGTGCCTCCAATAGCAAGCAAATCGGTCGGGGTCACCAAAATGACCCAAACCCAAAAAAAACTCAAAGGGGGTACCCTTTGGAATTTCGCCCGAAATCCGAAGTCACCGATTTCATCCAAACTTGCGCCACAAGTACACCGTGGCACAGGGTCCACATCACCGAAGACCGCGGAATCCTCAGACCAAGGGACTGGCCGTCAGAGCCATCCAAAGTTCACACAAATGACGTTTATGCCTCTAAAAGCCATACCGTGCGCCTGACTGCCCGGCCATTGCACCCAAGGGCATCCCAGGCCGCCCCGGACCTGTGCCTCCAATAGCAAGCAAATCGGTCGGGGTCACCAAAATGACCCAAACCCAAAAAAACTCAAAGGGGGTACCCTTTGGAATTTCGCCCGAAATCCGAAGTCACCGATTTCATCCAAACTTGCGCCACAAGTACACCGTGGCACAGGGTCCACATCACCGAAGACCGCGGAATCCTCAGACCAAGGGTCTGGCCGTCAGAGCCATCCAAAGTTCACCCAAATGACGTTTATGCCTCTAAAAGCCATACCGTGCGCCTGACTGCCCGGCCATTGCACCCAAGGGCATCCCAGGCCGCCCCGGACCTGTGCCTCCAATAGCAAGCAAATCGGTCGGGGTCACCAAAATGACCCAAACCCAAAAAAACTCAAAGGGGGTACCCTTTGGAATTTCGCCCGAAATCCGAAGTCACCGATTTCATCCAAACTTGCGCCACAAGTACACCGTGGCACAGGGTCCACATCACCGAAGACCGCGGAATCCTCAGACCAAGGGTCTGGCCGTCAGAGCCATCCAAAGTTCACACAAATGACGTTTATGCCTCTAAAAGCCATACCGTGCGCCTGACTGCCCGGCCATTGCACCCAAGGGCATCCCAGGCCGCCCCGGACCTGTGCCTCCAATAGCAAGCAAATCGGTCGGGGTCACCAAAATGACCCAAACCCAAAAAAAACTCAAAGGGGGTACCCTTTGGAATTTCGCCCGAAATCCGAAGTCACCGATTTCATCCAAACTTGCGCCACAAGTACACCGTGGCACAGGGTCCACATCACCGAAGACCGCGGAATCCTCAGACCAAGGGTCTGGCCGTCAGAGCCATCCAAAGTTCACCCAAATGACGTTTATGCCTCTAAAAGCCATACCGTGCGCCTGACTGCCCGGCCATTGCACCCAAGGGCATCCCAGGCCGCCCCGGACCTGTGCCTCCAATAGCAAGCAAATCGGTCGGGGTCACCAAAATGACCCAAACCCAAAAAAAACTCAAAGGGGGTACCCTTTGGAATTTCGCCCGAAATCCGAAGTCACCGATTTCATCCAAACTTGCGCCACAAGTACACCGTGGCACAGGGTCCACATCACCGAAGACCGCGGAATCCTCAGACCAAGGGTCTGGCCGTCAGAGCCATCCAAAGTTCACACAAATGACGTTTATGCCTCTAAAAGCCATACCGTGCGCCTGACTGCCCGGCCATTGCACCCAAGGGCATCCCAGGCCGCCCCGGACCTGTGCCTCCAATAGCAAGCAAATCGGTCGGGGTCACCAAAATGACCCAAACCCAAAAAAAACTCAAAGGGGGTACCCTTTGGAATTTCGCCCGAAATCCGAAGTCACCGATTTCATCCAAACTTGCGCCACAAGTACACCGTGGCACAGGGTCCACATCACCGAAGACCGCGGAATCCTCAGACCAAGGGTCTGGCCGTCAGAGCCATCCAAAGTTCACCCAAATGACGTTTATGCCTCTAAAAGCCATACCGTGCGCCTGACTGCCCGGCCATTGCACCCAAGGGCATCCCAGGCCGCCCCGGACCTGTGCCTCCAATAGCAAGCAAATCGGTCGGGGTCACCAAAATGACCCAAACCCAAAAAAAACTCAAAGGGGGTACCCTTTGGAATTTCGCCCGAAATCCGAAGTCACCGATTTCATCCAAACTTGCGCCACAAGTACACCGTGGCACAGGGTCCACATCACCGAAGACCGCGGAATCCTCAGACCAAGGGTCTGGCCGTCAGAGCCATCCAAAGTTCACCCAAATGACGTTTATGCCTCTAAAAGCCATACCGTGCGCCTGACTGCCCGGCCATTGCACCCAATGGCATCCATAGCCGCCCCGGTCCTGTGCCTCCAATAGCAAGCAAATCGGTCGAGGTGACCAAAATGACCCAAACCCAAAAAAACTCAAAGGGACCCTTTGGAATTTCGCCCGAAATCCGAAGTCACCGATTTCATCCAAACCTGCGCCACAAGTACACCGTGGCACAGGGTCCACATCACCGAAGACCGCGGAATCCTCACACCAAGGGTCTGGCCGTCAGAGCCATCCAAAGTTCACCCAAATGACGTTTATGCCTCTAAAAGCCATACCGTGCGCCGGACTGCCCGGCCATTGCACCCAAGGGCATCCCAGGCCGCCCCGGACCTGTGGCTCCAATAGCAAGCAAATCGGTCGAGGTCACCAAAATTACCCAAACCCAAAAAAAAACTCAAAAACCTTTGGAATTTCGCCCGAAATCCGAAGTCACCGATTTCATCCAAACTTGCGCCACAAGTACACCGTGGCACAGGGTCCACATCACCGAAGACCGCGCAATCCTCAGACCAAGGGTCTGGCCGTCAGAGCCATCCAAAGTTCACCCAAATGACGTTTATGCCTCTAAAAGCCATACCGTGCGCCTGACTGCCCGGCCATTGCACCCAAGGGCATCCCAGGCCGCCCCGGACCTGTGCCTCCAATAGCAAGCAAATCGGTCGGGGTCACCAAAATGACCCAAACCCAAAAAAAACACCAAGGGGGTACCCTTTGGATTTTCGGCCGAAATCCGAAGTCACCGATTTCCTCCAAACTTGCGCCACAAGTACACCGTGGCACAGGGTCCACATCACCGAAGACCGCGCAATCCTCAGACCAAGGGTCTGGCCGTCAGAGCCATCCAAAGTTCACCCAAATGACGTTTATGCCTCTAAAAGCCATACCGTGCGCCTGACTGCCCGGCCATTGCACCCAAGGGCATCCCAGGCCGCCCCGGACCTGTGCCTCCAATAGCAAGCAAATCGGTCGGGGTCACCAAAATGACCCAAACCCAAAAAAAACACCAAGGGGGTACCCTTTGGATTTTCGGCCGAAATCCGAAGTCACCGATTTCCTCCAAACTTGCGCCACAAGTACACCGTGGCACAGGGTCCACATCACCGAAGACCGCGCAATCCTCAGACCAAGGGTCTGGCCGTCAGAGCCATCCAAAGTTCACCCAAATGACGTTTATGCCTCTAAAAGCCATACCGTGCGCCGGACTTCCCGGCCATTGCACCCAAGGGCATCCCAGGCCGCCCCGGACCTGTGGCTCCAGTACCAAGCAAATCGGTCGAGGTGACCAAAATGACCCAGAACCCAAAAAAAACACCAAGGGGGTACCCTTTGGATTTTCGGCCGAAATCCGAAGTCACCGATTTCCTCCAAACTTGCGCCACAAGTACACCGTGGCACAGGGTCCACATCACCGAAGACCGCGCAATCCTCAGACCAAGGGTCTGGCCGTCAGAGCCATCCAAAGTTCACCCAAATGACGTTTATGCCTCTAAAACCCATACCGTGCGCCTGACTGCCCGGCCATTGCACCCAAGGGCATCCCAGGCCGCCCCGGACCTGTGCCTCCAATAGCAAGCAAATCGGCCGAGGTCACCAAAATGACCCAAACACAAAAAAAACTCAAAGGGGGTACCCTTTGGATTTTCGGCCGAAATCCGAGGTCACCGATTTCATCCAAACTTGCGCCACAAGTACACGGTGGCACAGGGTCCACATCACCGAAGACCGCGGAATCCTCAGACCAAGGGTCTGGCCGTCAGAGCCATCCAAAGTTCACCCAAATGACGTTTATGCCTCTAAAATGGATACCGTGCGCCCGACTGCCCGGCCATTGCACCCAAGGGCATCCCAGGCCGCCCCGGACCTGTGGCTCGAATACCAAGCAAATCGGTCGAGGTGACCAAAATGACCCAAACCCAAAAAAACTCAAAGGTTACCCTTTGGATTTTCGCCCGAAATCCGAAGTCACCGATTTCCTCCAAACTTGCGCCACAAGTACACCGTGGCACAGGCTCCACATCACCGAAGACCGCGCAATCCTCAGACCAAGGGTCTGGCCGTCAGAGCCATCCAAAGTTCCGCCAAATGACGTTTATGCCTCTAGAAGCCATACCGTGCGCCTGACTGCCCGGCCATTGCACCCAAGGGCATCCCAGGCCGCCCCGGACCTGTGGCTCGAATAGCAAGCAAATCGGTCGAGGTCACCAAAATGACCCAAACCCAAAAAAAACTCAAAGGGGGCCTTTGGAATTTCGCCCGAAATCCGAAGTCACCGATTTCATCCAAACTTGCGCCACAAGTACACCGTGGCACAGGGTCCACATCACCGAAGACCGCGGAATCCTCAGACCAAGGGTCTGGCCGTCAGAGCCATCCAAAGTTCACCCAAATGACGTTTATGCCTCTAAAAGCCATACCGTGCGCCTGACTGCCCGGCCATTGCACCCAAGGGCATCCCAGGCCGCCCCGGACCTGTGGCTCCAATAGCAAGCAAATCGGTCGAGGTCACCAAAATGGTACCCTTTGGAATTTCGCCCGAAATCCGAAGTCACCGATTTCCTCCAAACTTGCGCCACAAGTACACCGTGGCACAGGGTCCACATCACCGAAGACCGCGCAATCCTCAGACCAAGGGTCTGGCCGTCAGAGCCATCCAAAGTTCACCCAAATGACGTTTATGCCTCTAAAACCCATACCGTGCGCCTGACTGCCCGGCCATTGCACCCAAGGGCATCCCAGGCCGCCCCGGACCTGTGGCTCGGATAGCGCGCAAATCGGTCGAGGTGACCAAAATGACCCAGAACCCAAAAAAACTCAAAGGGGGTACCCTTTGGAATTTCGGCCGAAATCCGAAGTCACCGATTTCCTCCAAACTTGCGCCACAAGTACACGGTGGCACAGGGTCCACATCACCGAAGACCGCGCAATCCTCAGACCAAGGGTCTGGCCGTCAGAGCCATCCAAAGTTCACCCAAATGACGTTTATGCCTCTAAAACCCATACCGTGCGCCTGACTGCCCGGCCATTGCACCCAAGGGCATCCCAGGCCGCCCCGGACCTGTGGCTCCAATAGCAAGCAAATCGGTCGAGGTCACCAAAATCACCCAAACCCCAAAAAAAACTCAAAGGGGGTACCCTTTGGAATTTCGCCCGAAATCCGAAGTCACCGATTTCATCCAAACTTGCGCCACAAGTACACCGTGGCACAGGGTCCACATCACCGAAGACCGCGCAATCCTCACACCAAGGGTCTGGCCGTCAGAGCCATCCAAAGTTCACCCAAATGACGTTTATGCCTCTAAAACCCATACCTTTCGCCGGTCTGCCCGGCCATTGCACCCAAGGGCATCCCAGGCCGCCCCGGACCTGTGGCTCCAATAGCAAGCAAATCGGTCGGGGTCACCAAAATGACCCAAACACAAAAAAAACTCAAAGGGGGTACCCTTTGGAATTTCGCCCGAAATCCGAGGTCACCGATTTCATCCAAACTTGCGCCACAAGTACACGGTGGCACAGGGTCCACATCACCGAAGACCGCGCAATCCTCACACCAAGGGTCTGGCCGTCAGACCCATCCAAAGTTCACCCAAATGACGTTTATGCATCTTACTACATTAGCGTTAGCCTGACTGCACGGCCATTGCACCCAAGGGCATCCCAGGCCGCCCCGGACCTGTGGCTCCAATAGCAAGCAAATCGGTCGAGGTCACCAAAATCACCCAAACCCAAAAAAACTCAAAGGGGGTAACTCTTGGAATATCGGCCGAAATCCCTCGCCACCGATTTCATCCAAACTTGCGCCACAAGTACACGGTGGCACAGGGTCCACATCACCGAAGACCGCGCAATCCTCACACCAAGGGTCTGGCCGTCAGACCCATCCAAAGTTCACCCAAATGACGTTTATGCCTCTAAAACCCATACCGTAAGCCGGACTGCCCGGCCATTGCACCCAAGGGCATCCCAGGCCGCCCCGGACCTGTGGCTCCAATAGCAAGCAAATCGGCCGAGGTCACCAAAATGACCCAAACACAAAAAAAACTCAAAGGGGGTACCCTTTGGATTTTCGGCCGAAATCCGAGGTCACCGATTTCATCCAAACTTGCGCCACAAGTACACGGTGGCACAGGGTCCACATCACCGAAGACCGCGCAATCCTCACACCAAGGGTCTGGCCGTCAGACCCATCCAAAGTTCACCCAAATGACGTTTATGCCTCTAAAACCCATACCGTAAGCCGGACTGCCCGGCCATTGCACCCAAGGGCATCCCAGGCCGCCCCGGACCTGTGGCTCCAATAGCAAGCAAATCGGCCGAGGTCACCAAAATCACCCAAACCCAAAAAAACTCAAAGGGGGTACCCATTGGAATTTCGCCCGAAATCCGAAGTCACCGATTTCATCCAAACTTGCGCCACAAGTACACCGTGGCACAGGGTCCACATCACCGAAGACCGCGCAATCCTCAGACCAAGGGTCTGGCCGTCAGAGCCATCCAAAGTTCACCCAAATGACGTTTATGCCTCTAAAAGCCATACCGTGCGCCTGACTGCCCGGCCATTGCACCCAAGGGCATCCCAGGCCGCCCCGGACCTGTGGCTCGAATAGCAAGCAAATCGGTCGTCGGGACAACAAAGACCCAAACCCAAAAAAACTCATAGGGGGTACCCTTTGCAATTTCGGCCGAAATCCGAAGTCACCGATTTCCTCCAAACTTGCGCCAGAAGTTCACAGTGGCACAGGGTCCACATCACCGAAGACCGCGCAATCCTCAGACCAAGGGTCTGGCCGTCAGAGCCATCCAAAGTTCACCCAAATGACGTTTATGCCTCTAAAAGCCATACCGTGCGCCTGACTGCCCGGCCATTGCACCCAAGGGCATCCCTGGCCGCCCCGGACCTGTGGCTCCAATAGCAAGCAAATCGGTCGAGGTCACCAAAATGACCCAAACCCAAAAAAACTCGAAGGGGTACCCTTTGGAATTTCGCCCGAAATCCGAAGTCACCGATTTCCTCCAAACTTGCGCCACAAGTACACCGTGGCACAGGGTCCACATCACCGAAGACCGCGGAATCCTCAGACCAAGGGTCTGGCCGTCAGAGCCATCCAAAGTTCACCCAAATGACGTTTATGCCTCTAAAAGCCATACCGTAAGCCGGACTGCCCGGCCATTGCACCCAAGGGCATCCCAGGCCGCCCCGGACCTGTGGCTCCAATAGCAAGCAAATCGGTCGAGGTCACCCAACTGACCCACACCCAAAAAAACTCAAAGGGGGTACCCTTTGGAATTTCGCCCGAAATCCGAAGTCACCGATTTCATCCAAACTTGCGCCACAAGTACACCGTGGCACAGGGTCCACATCACCGAAGACCGCGCAATCCTCAGACCGGTGGTCCACCCGTCAGAGCCATCCAAAGTTCACCCAAATGACGTTTATGCCTCTAAAAGGCATACCGTAAGCCGGACTGCCCGGCCATTGCACCCAAGGGCATCCCAGGCCGCCCCGGACCTGTGGCTCCAATAGCAAGCAAATCGGCCGAGGTCACCAAAATGACCCAAACACAAAAAAAAACTCAAAGGGGGTACCCTTTGGAATTTCGCCCGAAATCCGAAGTCACCGATTTCATCCAAACTTGCGCCACAAGTACACCGTGGCACAGGGTCCACATCACCGAAGACCGCGCAATCCTCACACCAAGGGTCTGGCCGTCAGAGCCATCCAAAGTTCACCCAAATGACGTTTATGCCTCTAAAACCCATACCGTGCGCCTGACTGCCCGGCCATTGCACCCAAGGGCATCCCAGGCCGCCCCGGACCTGTGGCTCCAATAGCAAGCAAATCGGTCGAGGTCACCAAAATCACCCAAACCCCCAAAAAAAACTCAAAGGGGGTACCCTTTGGAATTTCGCCCGAAATCCGAAGTCACCGATTTCATCCAAACTTGCGCCACAAGTACACGGTGGCACAGGGTCCACATCACCGAAGACCGCGCAATCCTCACACCAAGGGTCTGGCCGTCAGACCCATCCAAAGTTCACCCAAATGACGTTTATGCCTCTAAAACCCATACCGTAAGCCGGACTGCCCGGCCATTGCACCCAAGGGCATCCCAGGCCGCCCCGGACCTGTGGCTCCAATAGCAAGCAAATCGGCCGAGGTCACCAAAATGACCCAAACACAAAAAAAACTCAAAGGGGGTACCCTTTGGATTTTCGGCCGAAATCCGAGGTCACCGATTTCATCCAAACTTGCGCCACAAGTACACGGTGGCACAGGGTCCACATCACCGAAGACCGCGCAATCCTCACACCAAGGGTCTGGCCGTCAGAGCCTTCCAAATTACCGCCAAATTACGTTTATGCCTCTACTAGCCATACCGTAAGCCGGACTGCCCGGCCATTGCACCCAAGGGCATCCCAGGCCGCCCCGGACCTGTGGCTCCAATAGCAAGCAAATCGGCCGAGGTCACCAAAATGACCCAAACACAAAAAAAACTCAAAGGCCGAAATCCGAGGTCACCGATTTCATCCAAACTTGCGCCACAAGTACACGGTGGCACAGGGTCCACATCACCGAAGACCGCGCAATCCTCACACCAAGGGTCCACCCGTCAGAGCCATCCAAAGTTCACCCAAATGACGTTTATGCCTCTAAAACCCATACCGTGCGCCTGACTGCCCGGCCATTGCACCCAAGGGCATCCCAGGCCGCCCCGGACCTGTGGCTCCAATAGCAAGCAAATCGGTCGAGGTCACCAAAATCACCCAAACCCCAAAAAAAACTTTGGAATTTCGCCCGAAATCCGAAGTCACCGATTTCATCCAAACTTGCGCCACAAGTACACCGTGGCACAGGGTCCACATCACCGAAGACCGCGCAATCCTCACACCAAGGGTCTGGCCGTCAGAGCCATCCAAAGTTCACCCAAATGACGTTTATGCCTCTAAAACCCATACCGTGCGCCTGACTGCCCGGCCATTGCACCCAAGGGCATCCCAGGCCGCCCCGGACCTGTGGCTCCAATAGCAAGCAAATCGGTCGAGGTCACCAAAATCACCCAAACCCCAAAAAAAACTCAAAGGGGGTACCCTTTGGAATTTCGCCCGAAATCCGAAGTCACCGATTTCATCCAAACTTGCGCCACAAGTACACCGTGGCACAGGGTCCACATCACCGAAGACCGCGCAATCCTCACACCAAGGGTCTGGCCGTCAGAGCCATCCAAAGTTCACCCAAATGACGTTTATGCCTCTAAAACCCATACCATAACCCAGACTGCCCGGCCATTGCACCCAAGGGCATCCCAGGCCGCCCCGGACCTGTGGCTCCAATAGCAAGCAAATCGGCCGAGGTCACCAAAAACACCAATACCCCCCAAAAAAACTCAAAGGGGGTACCCTTTGGAATTTCGCCCGAAATCCGAAGTCACCGATTTCATCCAAACTTGCGCCACAAGTACACCGTGGCACAGGGTCCACATCACCGAAGACCGCGCAATCCTCACACCAAGGGTCCAGCCGTCAGAGCCATCCAAAGTTCACCCAAATGACGTTTATGCCTCTAAAACCCATACCGTGCGCCTGACTGCCCGGCCATTGCACCCAAGGGCATCCCAGGCCGCCCCGGACCTGTGGCTCCAATAGCAAGCAAATCGGCCGAGGTCACCAAAAGGCGCCACTCCCGAAAAAAACTCAAAGGGGGTACCCTTTGGATTTTCGGCCGAAATCCGAGGTCACCGATTTCATCCAAACTTGCGCCACAAGTACACGGTGGCACAGGGTCCACATCACCGAAGACCGCGCAATCCTCACACCAAGGGTCTGGCCGTCAGACCCATCCAAAGTTCACCCAAATGACGTTTATGCCTCTAAAACCCATACCGTAAGCCGGACTGCCCGGCCATTGCACCCAAGGGCATCCCAGGCCGCCCCGGACCTGTGGCTCCAATAGCAAGCAAATCGGCCGAGGTCACCAAAATGACCCAAACACAAAAAAAACTCAAAGGCCGAAATCCGAGGTCACCGATTTCATCCAAACTTGCGCCACAAGTACACGGTGGCACAGGGTCCACATCACCGAAGACCGCGCAATCCTCACACCAAGGGTCTGGCCGTCAGACCCATCCAAAGTTCACCCAAATGACGTTTATGCCTCTAAAACCCATACCGTGCGCCTGACTGCCCGGCCATTGCACCCAAGGGCATCCCAGGCCGCCCCGGACCTGTGGCTCCAATAGCAAGCAAATCGGTCGAGGTCACCAAAATCACCCAAACCCCAAAAAAAACTCAAAGGGGGTACCCTTTGGAATTTCGCCCGAAATCCGAAGTCACCGATTTCATCCAAACTTGCGCCACAAGTACACCGTGGCACAGGGTCCACATCACCGAAGACCGCGCAATCCTCACACCAAGGGTCTGGCCGTCAGACCCATCCAAAGTTCACCCAAATGACGTTTATGCCTCTAAAACCCATACCGTAAGCCGGACTGCCCGGCCATTGCACCCAAGGGCATCCCAGGCCGCCCCGGACCTGTGGCTCCAATAGCAAGCAAATCGGTTGAGGTCACCAAAATGACCCAAACACAAAAAAACACCGAAGTCACCGATTTCATCCAAACTTGCGCCACAAGTACACGGTGGCACAGGGTCCACATCACCGAAGACCGCGCAATCCTCACACCAAGGGTCTGGCCGTCAGACCCATCCAAAGTTCACCCAAATGACGTTTATGCCTCTAAAACCCATACCGTAAGCCGGACTGCCCGGCCATTGCACCCAAGGGCATCCCAGGCCGCCCCGGACCTGTGGCTCCAATAGCAAGCAAATCGGCCGAGGTCACCAAAATCACCCAAACACAAAAAAAACTCAAAGGGGGTACACTATTGAATTTCGCCCCATATCAGAGTTCACCGATTTCATCCTAACTTGCGCCACAAGTACACGGTGGCACAGGGTCCACATCACCGAAGACCGCGCAATCCTCACACCAAGGGTCCACCCGTCAGAGCCATCCAAAGTTCACCCAAATGACGTTTATGCCTCTAAAACCCATACCGTGCGCCTGACTGCCCGGCCATTGCACCCAAGGGCATCCCAGGCCGCCCCGGACCTGTGGCTCCAATAGCAAGCAAATCGGTCGAGGTCACCAAAATCACCCAAACCCCCAAAAAAAACTCAAAGGGGGTACCCTTTGGAATTTCGCCCGAAATCCGAAGTCACCGATTTCATCCAAACTTGCGCCACAAGTACACCGTGGCACAGGGTCCACATCACCGAAGACCGCGCAATCCTCACACCAAGGGTCTGGCCGTCAGAGCCATCCAAAGTTCACCCAAATGACGTTTATGCCTCTAAAACCCATACCGTGCGCCTGACTGCCCGGCCATTGCACCCAAGGGCATCCCAGGCCGCCCCGGACCTGTGGCTCCAATAGCAAGCAAATCGGTCGAGGTCACCAAAATCACCCAAACCCCAAAAAAAACTCAAAGGGGGTACCCTTTGGAATTTCGCCCGAAATCCGAAGTCACCGATTTCATCCAAACTTGCGCCACAAGTACACCGTGGCACAGGGTCCACATCACCGAAGACCGCGCAATCCTCACACCAAGGGTCTGGCCGTCAGAGCCATCCAAAGTTCACCCAAATGACGTTTATGCCTCTAAAACCCATACCGTGCGCCTGACTGCCCGGCCATTGCACCCAAGGGCATCCCAGGCCGCCCCGGACCTGTGGCTCCAATAGCAAGCAAATCGGTCGAGGTCACCAAAATCACCCAAACCCCAAAAAAAACTTTGGAATTTCGCCCGAAATCCGAAGTCACCGATTTCATCCAAACTTGCGCCACAAGTACACCGTGGCACAGGGTCCACATCACCGAAGACCGCGCAATCCTCACACCAAGGGTCTGGCCGTCAGAGCCATCCAAAGTTCACCCAAATGACGTTTATGCCTCTAAAACCCATACCGTGCGCCTGACTGCCCGGCCATTGCACCCAAGGGCATCCCAGGCCGCCCCGGACCTGTGGCTCCAATAGCAAGCAAATCGGTCGAGGTCACCAAAATCACCCAAACCCCCAAAAAAAACTCAAAGGGGGTACCCTTTGGAATTTCGCCCGAAATCCGAAGTCACCGATTTCATCCAAACTTGCGCCACAAGTACACCGTGGCACAGGGTCCACATCACCGAAGACCGCGCAATCCTCACACCAAGGGTCCTCCCGTCAGAGCCATCCAAAGTTCACCCAAATGACGTTTATGCCTCTAAAACCCATACCGTGCGCCTGACTGCCCGGCCATTGCACCCAAGGGCATCCCAGGCCGCCCCGGACCTGTGGCTCCAATAGCAAGCAAATCGGTCGAGGTCACCAAAATCACCCAAACCCCCAAAAAAAACTCAAAGGGGGTACCCTTTGGAATTTCGCCCGAAATCCGAAGTCACCGATTTCATCCAAACTTGCGCCACAAGTACACCGTGGCACAGGGTCCACATCACCGAAGACCGCGCAATCCTCACACCAAGGGTCCACCCGTCAGAGCCATCCAAAGTTCACCAAAATGACGTTTATGCCTCTAAAACCCATACCGTGCGCCTGACTGCCCTGCCATTGCAACCAAGGTCAACACAGGACACCACGTACATGGGGCTCAAAGAGCAAGCAAATCGGTCGAGGTCACCAAAATCACCCAAACCCAAAGTCACCGAGTTACATTCAACCACCAATTCTAACTTTAATATATCGTCTTTAAAGTCAACCACCAAATCTAATTTGAATCAAAATTAAAGTAAAAGCGCCCCTTGCCTCCATACTACCCTCTCCAACTGCACATCTTCAACCCGCTTCCACATTCACAACGGGTCACAGTGCACCTCAATTCAACATACCCAGCCACCTGACAGTAATCCATAGTCTTGTGCATGGCCTGTCGAACTAGTACTGAATTGGGGGAGAAGGATAGCATGTGGTTGGTATTAATAGTCATCTTCGTCTGATCATGATTCTATGCAATTGCTTAATGCGCACTCGGCAATTGGTAACCATTTTCAAACTTAGATAACCCCTCGAGGGAGCACCTCAATGTAGACTCGAACCCGGACCTTTGGGCATACAAGGTCGAATCGTAGTCCACTTGGCCATGGGTGCCCAACCTCAACAGAATCTAGAACTTAATACCATGGTAGAAAATTAACAATAAGTTCCCTGTAATTTCACTCCACATCAATTTTTGCAACCTTCTCCTTCAATTTATTCATCTCCTCCTTCTCCTCATATTTTCCCCCCTCTACTCATAGATTAATCAAAAACATTCGTACCCAGCATTGGAATCGAACCCAAGTATTATCTCCCTCATTTTCTTTCATTAGTCAATGGGTAATTATATCTTTGACAGGTCACCGAAAAAAATTCAAATTTAGAAACAAAAAATTATTTCAAGAAAATTATATATATAAAAATGGATACAAATATCAACCGAAATACCATGATGAAATCATCAAAACGAGTATGTCTAAAATTCCATTGTCAAATTTGTAACAAGACCATTTTGAACCCTTTAAGACATGAGAAATCAGTCTATCACAAGAAACGGTTAGATCCTAATTACAATCAAGAGAGAAAATTTCATTGCCAAATTTGTCATCAAATTATTTTTAACCCTTTAAGACATGACAAATCAGTCTATCACAAGAAACGGTTGAATCCTTGGGAAATTTGCGATAGGAATGTTTTCAACCTCGCTCGTCATGAAAAATGTAAGAAACATTACTATAAGGTTAACCCCCAAGATATTCCTAAAAAATCAAAACCAAAATGTGCGATATGTAACATTGAAGTCTCAAACCTCAAAAAACACAATGGAACAAAAAAACATTTTCGGAACCTCAAATCTAAAATGACATGTAAATACGATAATAGTCGGGAAGGTTGTGGAGGTTATTCCGACATTAGTACAATTGATCCAAAACTCTTTATCATGAGTATGGTGGATGTTATAGAGAAGAGAATCAAAGAGCAGAATTGGAAAGGTTTGAAAATTTCTCTGTCTCAAAGTTCGATTCTACAAAAAGTTAGGAAATAGGAGGAGATCAATTCTAGAACCCTGGTTCAATAGTGGTAAGATGAAGCCGATCACTGATCTTTCAGAAATAAAAAGTGTAGTGCTAGATATGATTGGTTAATTAGAAAATAAGATTGATAAATTCACCAGAGAGGGCTCAGGTTGGATAATTGAGAAGCTTCTCAATTTTGAAACAAAAATAGCAAAATACGAACTATTGAAAGGGACTAGTTATATTGATCTTCCTAATAAATATCAAAAGGCAAAATATAAACTAGTGAATATTAAAAATGAGGATCAAGAAGGTTTGAAATGGTGCATTGCCCGGTCAGATTGCTTAGAAGAAGAAAACAAACAGAGAATTAGTAAGACAGTTTAAGGCTGCTGCTCAAAATTACGATTGGAGTGGAATAGAATTGCCAGTCAAATTAGATAAGATGACCATATTTGAAAAGAAGAATCCCATCAGTGTTAATGTCTTTGCCTTTGATGATGAAAATAAAAGTCAAAGTCAAAGTTAGTATCCTTTAAGAATTGCAAAAGTGAAAAAAGATAAACATGTAATCTTCTCTGTATATCTGAGGAAGAAAATAACCACTATGTATTAATGCAAGATTTGAGCCCATTTATTAATAAAAGTCATGATGGACGAGTTTTCCCTTGTTCATAATGTCTGCATCCCTTCTCAAAGAAGGAGATACTTGATAAACATGAACCTGAATGTTCAGTCCATAAACCTGTACGAATGGAGGTTGTAGAGGGACCTATTGTTTTTAGATCATTCTATAAAAAATTAGAACATCCTTTTGTAACATATAGCGATTTTGAAAGTACTCTTGATAGAATAAAAAGAAGACAGCCAAATCCTGAAGGATCTTATACCTTCTATACGCAAAAACATGAGCCTAATTCATTCGCATGTTACACAAAATGCTCGGTGTATAAATATTCATAATATACACAACACGTAGCGCCTTCGGCGTCGGGGCAGCCCACAGTGGTAGAAATGGGTAAAATCGTGGTCACAAGTCTAAGAATGTGAAACACAAAAGTTCAGTATAGGCAGGTGAAAAAAGAAGGTAAAAAGTTTGAAACAGTGCCTTCACCATGGAAGATATCATCATTTCATACAGTTGAAAAGGAAAATATTGTCAACAGAAAATCCACCATGAAGTTTTTTTTTTTACCAAAGTAACAAAATTACTACTAGTGTCATTGCACTGGGGCTATCTTGTCTCGTACAGATTCAAAATTTCGTACCCCTTCGGATTACAGGTACCCCAGGTTAAGAACCACTGTTTTAGAGGGAAATGAAATGTATGAAGGGAGAGGTAGTCTGGCAGAGAAAAGGTTCAAGGATGGAGATGGAAAGGTAGGAACACTTGCCGAATTGCTGTGCGATAATGGCAGCATTTTGTGAGAGTGTTGCTTTACAGCCTTTGTCGCACGTTGGGGCGGTATAGTATCCCTCGAGCGGCAATGGCATCGAAGAAGGAAACCGTCGTACAGTAAAGGTAATCGGATTCAGGAAATTGCGTCGTCTGTGCCTCGCTCCGGCCAAAAAGCGAATTGGTAGTCTCTCAGCACATTCTTGACCTTCAAATACTCGCTAAGGCGACGGCAGAGGACATGCTCGAACACATTACCAACGTACTTTAAAAGGGAGATTGGCTAACAGGAAACGGGGTGAAGATATAGGTTTCTGATTGTATGGGAGGCCTTGAAAAAGTGTGGCAAGTACCCGGAGGCAAGGAATCTATTTGACAATATAACGAAAGCGGGAAGTATGCAATATCCGATAACGTTTGGGGTAGAAAGCGTGATCACTGTACTTCAGTGACGCAGCCTGGAGTTACCACTGGGGTCAACTCTCAGCAGGTAGTGGATGTTGATGACATCCTGAGGTACGTCAAGGATGAGGCACTACAGCAACACTTTACTGGATCAGGGCAGCCAGATGTATATGCACCTGGTGTTGATCCATAAATGTACAAGAGTGTATCAGGTCAACATCGACTTGGTTCTGATCTCGCACATCATGGTGGCGTGTAATACTATGTAGCAGTGGCGGATTAACCATAAGGCAAACTAGGCACATGCCTTAGGGCCACAAAAAAATCCAGGCCATTTCTGGCCGTCCAAAAACATTGTGAATATGACAGAGAAAGAGAAAAATGTTACGTGTTAGTTATCGGTAATTAGCCACGTTGTGAAAGGTCTGAAGTTGTTTACTATGTTTGAAGTGCTTTGGCTGTAAAACAATAAAATTCTTAAGTTTCGTAATCATCAGAACAACAGACATTTCTTTTGACGTTGTTTACATATTCTACATGTATGTCCTTCTCCGTGTGTACTGTTGGTGGCAGAAACTCAGAAAACCGTGAACGGTTATGGCCCATCGTGAGTGACTCAGAGTGCTGAGAGGTTTATTTCTACTCGAATAGTTCATTTTTGCTTCGAGTTTTTGTTCGACACATATTTTTGCCAAACGATTCATCGGAAATTCAATTCAGTTAATTCAATTCAATAAGTTTATTGTTGATGTACAACAAAGGAGAGAGTTGGGTCTTGCCAACTAACCCCTATTCATTTTATATTTAGTTTATTCATTACAGTTTTATCAAAATAAATGTTTACATAATTCATCGGAAATTTGTTCTCATATTTTTGTTGTAGTAGTGTTCCTCATTGTTCTATTAATATTTTCTCATTTTCCTCGTTATGTTCCATCATATGTAAATCAGTTTAAAGTTTCTTTCTACCTAGATCTGATCTAGATAGAAAGAAACTTTTCACTGAATGAATGATCTAGTAGATCATTCATTCAGGCTTCGAGGTTTTACTTGAGACGTTTTTGTCAAGTGATTCATATATTTGTTTACAGAACTGTCCCTCGCTGTTCTATTAACGTTTTCTCATTTCTTTAGACACAGTATATTTAGTTACATATAACATAAGAGTTTTAAGGATCTTTTTTTATTTTTAACGACCAAGAACCAGTTTATTAGTCTGTCTGTAGACTATGTACTGTATGTACTATGTATCAGTGTTGCCGCAAATCCGGAATTCGTCTGCTAGCTGCATGGCGGGAACACCAGTCGGACGTGATTACGTCAAACATCCGGCGATGCTCTTTTGAATCGGAAAATTCCGGATAAATTAGTTTCTCGTCAATTTCTAAAAAAGTAAAGCTTGAATAAATATAAAGAGAATATATACGTGTATTTTTAATATATCCACACCATTACCATTGCATTTTGTGTTTATTTATGTTGTCAGTAAAGTTTACAGAGGTGTAATGCTTGAGCCACTCGCACAGGAAGACTTTCGGGCCAGATTTTATGCGAACTCGAGCTTTCCAAAGGAAACTCACTACATTCTTTGATGAATCTGATGACACAGAAAGTGATGATGTACACAACAGTGACGATGACAGCGAAGTAAGTGATGAAAATGATTCAGAACATGATGAAGGAAATGAAGAATCTATACATATGTGGAAAGCGAGGATTTGTTCATAAGTAACGACGGCAGTGATGAAAATCACGCTTAAGTTTAACCATACAGTGCCAGACAATATTATTATCATTTTTCATTACGTTAGAGAGAAAAGTGATGAAGAAAATGAAGATAATAAGATATAATATCTAAGTCTGTGAGCACAAACTGATTTATACCGACTTCTAACTGTTTATATGCTCATAAGTGACGATTGCAGGGCAAGGCAAGGGAAAGCATGCATGCATATGCTGTTGCCTAATTCCTAAGAACAGATAGTCTGATAATAGAGTTAAAAAATATATATCAAAGCTACATCTCGACGAAGAGGAATGTTTAAGGCTGTTACATTACAGGCTTATACGTACTGTTCACTACGTAACTTTGACAAGCGCTATGGTTTTTTCTCAAAATCATTATTGAAGAGAGAAACATATGCCACTAAAACAAATAAGTTATCCATTTGAAATGTCGTTTTCTATTATGATCTACTCTATGGCTAAGAAAACTGTATGAGACATTATTAGTGTTTCTTTTCTGTGTTTAATCAAAGAGTGTTCGTGAGACACTGGGTTATTTTGTTCAAGAAATACTGTGACACTGGTTAGAAGAGAATTGTGAGGAGATGTATTACAAAAGACAAAGTCACTCCCAGGCAAGCCCTTATTATCGACATTCTATTGGCTAAGGTTTACCCAATCATAATAAACGGAGGATGAATTTTGCTATCTGGCAATCCTAAAGTTGCCATGTAGTCCATTCCGGATATGCTCACCCGGATTTGCGGCAACACTGCTATGTATAATGTTGGGTTCACTGAGTTTTAATCATCATTCGCCAGATCTCCTGCTTAGAGGTAAGAACCTGTGTGTTTTATATTACTTCTTGTGTTTAAAAGATCTGATGATAAGAGTAAACTCCTCGAAACGTAACATTTGAAAATCAAAGATGCTAGCTCAAGTACTACTATACAATCAAGGTTTTCAATCTGCTCGATTTGGTGACATTCCCTCGGGACATTCATTTACATTCAATTACTTTGTTGTACATCTTGACACACACTCAGAAACACCCACACGCACGCTCGCACAGGTATGGTTATTCGGTGGCGGATTTTTAACGCGCTGGCCCCGCGAGTGATAGATCAGGGTTCGATTCCCCGGCCGGATGTAGTTAATATTGGTTTGTAAAGCGATCCATAATGAGTCAGCACCGCCTTGGTGTGTTGGCACTTCTGTGTATTGTAAGAGATTTGCTATCCGAAATTGACTTAAGTTTGATGAGTTTGCCACTGTCAACGCAAGAAAAGTGAAAATTTAATAATGTATACAAGAACACATGTATGTAGTAGTACCTTACCTTAACATATTGTCACGTGGGTCACGTGACGAGACTTGGGAGGCTGCTGGCGCGGACGCCTAATCATCCACTGATCACGTGATTTGGCAAGACGAGGCTTGGTGGCGGTGGTGACCCAGCACACCTGACTCGGTCGAGGGTGGCGTGAGGTCATCTTGGGGGCAGTGTTGCCAACTGTCCCTACGAGGTATCTGCTGTGCGCATGCGCAGATCCATGCCCTTCCACTCTCCCTCACCCTCCCGGACGTGCAAAGGAAGGGCATGGAGAACCTGGAAGCACTTCTTTTCCGACGCTCGTCGTCGTCGAAGGACAAGAGAGACCTGTCTGCTTGCCGAGCAGGCCACTTCAGTCTCTTTCTCCCCACCAGGGAAGTTACAATTTGTTTTATAATTTATCTTTTGTGTAAGCTTAATTTTTTGCCTGTGTTAATCCGATTAAACACATTTTGTTGTGTCGTGTGTTTCTCTCGCCTTCTCAAATTTTCCCCGAGTATTACCGTTCGAACCTATATGACACATATGTAAAATTGATAAGGTTTTGTTTAGAAATAAATGTTTACTAATGGATAGTTCTTATTGTACAATGATATAAATGTTATCATTATTTCAGGCCATATTTTAAAAAATCTTGAAATTTGCCTTAGGGCCACAAGAGCCTTAAACCGCCACTGTTATGTAGTTATATGCGCCCGTGTTCTCTATACATTTGTCAATGTCGTGTAGGTGTGTGGAGGTATCTATGTGCGTGCGTGTGTGTGTGCATGTGACTTAATAAAGTTGTTAACCAGCTAGTTCATGCATCTGTGATGTCAGAAGTTGAGATAGTACCGTTCGAGGAAAGTGAGGAGGGATTGTCAAGGAGGTTTAGAATCAGTCGACCTCAAACAGGTCAGATACGAATATGAATAGTACAAATTAAATAGAGTAGCACAAACGGGTGTGAGGCTGACAAAAACACTGGTTGTGTTGGCTCACTTTATTGTGCAAACTGCGATTATGTCTCGAAGTCAGACGGGGAAGAGAGGTGGCAATTACTCTTTGTGGAGCAGCAACGCCTTGCTCTTTGTGGAGCAAAAGACGCCGTGACCGGCCTCGTTACCTGCATAGATCTTAATCGGCAGAAATAAAGAAACGACGGGAATACAAAGTGTGGGTGTCCACTACACCACTCCACATAGCAACCATCTAACACAAGTGTTATAACAATACTCACCTTAATCAATATTCCTTTGTGGCCCATTATTTTCCTCTCCCAAAAAAGTCCTTTTCCTGGCATCTCCTACTGCCTCTCTTTACCCATCTCTTTATTAAACAAATCTCTTAAATACTTTCTCCATATTTCCCGTACCGCCTTCCCTTTCATTTGTACCTTTCCATCTCCACCCTTGACCTTTTCTCTGCCAGACAACCTCTCCCTTCATACATTTCATTTCCCTCTAAAACAGTGGTAAACACCTGGGGTACCTGTACCCCGAAGGGGTATGAGACAAGATAGCCCCAGTGCAATGACACTGTATATTTACAATGAGAAAGCAAAGCAAGGTTTGTATCACAAATCCTTTTCATATGTTTGTATTGTATTTAAATTGGATGGGGGTACGGGATTTTTTTTTAGAGATGCCAATGGGTACTAAGGGCAGTGAAAAAGGTTAAGAACCACTACTCTAAAACATCTATTCATTCTTTTTAAACTTCTCCGTCAAACGACTGTCCTACATTATACCTCCTCTTTCCTCCCTCACATCTCGTTTTGCTTCTACTCTATTTATGTTGTACTTCTCATATGCTTCCTCATTTCTTCTTCACAACCTATCACCAACGCCATTTTGTGGGAATTTTCCACACATTTGTGTCTGAGAAATTTGCTCACATGGGATGTTTTGTGAGCAAATTATATGTTACAATGAACTTATTTGCGTCTGTATAATCATTACTTCTTTTTGTGGGAAAAAAGTGGAATTCCAGATTTCCTTGTGGGAATTTTGTGGAAAAAATCTCGCTCATTTGTGGGAACTGGCACAGATCACAGTGGCAACACTGCAACCTATATCTATGTGCTTCTTTCTTTATCAACACTGCCATCACCTTTTCATTCCTCAATTCATTGCCTCTACCCTCTCCTTCTATTCCCTCACCTCCTCCTCATTCCACGTACCGTCTTTGCGAGCTTTAGCACTTCCTCCTTACAGCATACCCACTGTTCTTCTACTCCTGTTCTTTCTTGATCTTTCACTAAATACTGTATTTTTCTCAGCTTTGCTTGGAAATAGGCAAGAATTGGTTTACTAATAGGGTGGTCGATGAATGGAATAAACTTAGTAACCATGTAGTAAGCGCTGAAACTATCAGTTGTTTAAAAAAAGACGATTAGACAACTTTATGGATGGGGATGACAGGTGGTGATGGATACGGAGCTGCGTATTGTAGGCCTTATGGTCTCTTGCAGTCTCCTTTATTCTTATGTTCTATTTTTTTCTCCTCTCGTTTCCTCCCTTATCTAGTTTGTTTACCTTTCCCACTTCTCTGCCCACCTAACTTTTCTGACCCTTCTACATAACCTCTACTTCCAATTTCCCTTCTAACAATCTGATGCACTCTCCTTTGAATACGTTAATCCAGAATTCTTCCAATCCTCATTTTGGGCACCGTTTTATAGTTCATTAATGCCTCCTCAATTCATACCTACCACTCTGCCCCACGTATACTTATTCTAGTAGCTCTTTTTCATTACTGCGTTCATTTGGCTACCTCCCTTGGAAGGGGGGAAAAAGCCTTGGTATATGTATGTATGTATGTATGTATGTATGCGTTCATTGTCACAATTTTCCTTTCATTGCACATGTAACGTAATATTAGATATTACGTCATATGTGTAATTATGTTATAGAATTGTGTTCCTTTGTATTACATAACTATGTTCATATTTCTTGTCTATGTATGTATTGTAACAATGTTAAGCAGTAACGCCCGTCCACTATATGTAATCTTGCCTACGTGCGGAGAGGTGCGCACTCTGGTAGAACAAACAGACAAGCGAAATCCTGAATAGTTCGGAGCGCACAGGTTTGACAGTTACTAAATAAATAGATTGTTCAAGCGAGTCGAGGGTCCTAAAACTACCCATGTTGACGTGTTAACTTACCCTCCTCCTCACCCGCACCCTTAACCGGAAGTATCCCGTTTCCGGTCCAATGGTATATAAGCGGTGGAAACCGCTCATTCCTTGTCATATTCCCACATATTGATCTCTTGATAAAAACTAGAAGGTTTAGATTCATGAGACGATTGGTGTGAAGTGATCACCCTTTTTGCCTACATTACGTGTCTGATATACATTGCATTACTTTACTTATATTTGTACTTATTACTTATTTTGATGCATGTTCCTGATCTCTGTGTACTTAGATAGTACCATATTGTATACGTATCTTGTGTTTCTTATTTGAACGATAATTTCCATATTCTCATAATCATGTACGGTCCCATTGACCCTACTGCCCATTCTCTTTTGTGTTGATTGCCTGTAAATACTTTCCATTAATAATTTCGTTTACTAGTTTTATCGCTAGTTTAATATTCCTTTCCTGGAATCTTCTTTGTTACCTTTACTTCTAGTCTTACGAATTATCTAGGCCCTGACCAGATAGTTCAGTCCTACAGTGGCTTCTAGAAGTGAGCTGGTTCTTAAGCACTTAGACGTTATACGTAACGTATCTTCACATACCAGCCGCCCGTAACAAAGTGGCGACCCTTGCCAAGGATATTGGATCAGGTATTTAACACATTCTTATAGAGATGGATGATATAATTCAAGAATTCGTTCAAAATCCCAAGGTAAGTTTCTTAAAGAAACAAACTAAAGACACTTTGATAGAAATAGGCAAGCACTTTGGAGTAGACATTGATACAAGTTTACGAAAGAAAAAAATACTTCAGGAACTTGTTGAAAATCTGATCGAAGATGATATCTTATCTCCAGAAGAGATTACAGCTATACAAATTCCTTCAAATAGGTTAGAAATAGAGGCACGACTAACCGAACTTAAGATTAAGGAGATTGAATTAAAGGTCAGGAGAGTAGATTTTGAGGAGGAAGCTAAATTGAAACAAATGCAAATTGAGGCAGAATTTAAAGCTAAAGAGGAGGAAACTAAACTGAAACAAATGCAAATTGAGGCAGAATTTAAAGCTAAAGAGGAGGAAACTAAACTGAAACAAATGCAAATTGAGGCAGAATTTAAAGCTAAAGAGGAGGAAACTAAACTGAAACAAATGCAAATTGAGGCAGAATTTAGAGCTAGAGAAGAGGAAGCTAAAGTGAAACAAATAGAAAGAGAGAACGAAACTAAAGTCAAATTGGCAGAGTTAGAATTAAAGAAGGCAGAAGTAGAAGCTAGGATTGTTGATAGACAACCCGTAGTTCAGGAAGGTCATATAGATATTTCCAAGTATGTAAAACTTCTACCCCAATTTTCAGAAGGAGAGCCAGAAATTTTCTTTCTTCAGTGGGAAAAATTGGCGCAACAGTTACAAATCCCTAAAGAAAATTGGCCATTAATCATTCAAACACAATTTAAGGGTAAGGCTCAGCAAATTTATACTTCTCTTTCAGAAGCAGAAAGCGAGTATGATAATATGAAAGCTTGTATTTTAAAAGCTTATGAACTAATACCAGAGGCCTATAGACAGAAATTCCGTAATTATAGGAAGACACCTCAGTTAACATACGTAGAATATGCGGCTCAACAAGAGAGGTTATTCAATAGGTGTTGTTTGGCTAGTGAAACGGACACCTTAGATAGACTTAAACAGTTGATTTTATTGGAGCAGTTTAAGAATACCTTAGAGACAGATCTTAGGATTTTTATAGATGATCATGTTCCCGAAACTTTAACTAAAGCTGCTGTATTGGCTGATGAGTTCACACTAAATCATAAACCTAAGTCAAGACAAATGGAATCCCAAAAGTCAAAGTCATATATTCCAGATTCAACAAAATACTCTGATCCTTGGTCCCCAAAGAAACACTTTGAAAATCAGTCTAGCCCATCACATTTCAGTTACAGGTCTGATTTCAATCAATATCCTCCAAACCAACCTTGGCAAAGAATGGAAAGGTTTAAGACTAATCCCCCTGTAACTTGTTCATATTGTAAACAGGTTGGCCATCACATTTCTAATTGCAGAAAGAGACTGACACCCTCATTCTCCAATAAGACACCCACTCTTGTAAGTAATATAAAATCAGATGATTCAAAATCCTCTATTCAGGATAAACTACCAAAGAAGCCGGTATTGTCAAGTAATGTAGAACCCCCCTCATCAAATCATGATCCTTGTTTCAAACCATTTGTATCTTCAGGAACTATATCTCATAGTAGTAGTTCACAACAATATCCTATTTCCATACTCCGAGACACAGGAGCAAAGCAAAGTCTGATTTTAAATTCTGTCTTGCAGAATCTGGGTGAGTCATATACAGGTTATGATATATTGATAGAAGGAGTTGGAGGAATTGTAAAATGTCCATTACATAATGTTTTCTTGCGGTCTGATTTAACAACCGGAATGGTTTAAAGTAGCAGTAGTAGACTCTCTTCCCATAGTAGGAATATCCTTATTGTTGGCCAATGACATCGCTGGAAGCAAAGTCATTTCTCCCTTAGTAACAAATAACCCTAAGACCTCAGTAGAACCTTCAGATAACTTACAGTTGTTTCCCGCTTGTGCTGTAACCAGATCTCAGTACAAGAAATCTGAAGAGGAGACTTATAATTTAGAATCCCTATTCTCCCAAACTGACCCATCTTCTTCTTCACCAGTTTCTCTATCTAGAGCAGAATTAATCAAAGAACAGAAGTCAGATCCTTCTCTTAAAAATTTGTACGAGATTGTTTCATCTCCAGGAGAAGTTGAAAATATGTCACGAGGTTTCTATATAGAAAACGGAGTCCTAATGCGAAAATGGAGAGCATCCACCGCAACCGCTGACCAGCCATGGCAAGTAAGGAATCAAATAGTCCTCCCTCTTGGTTTCAGGAATAATGTTCTAAGATTGGCTCATGATACTCCCTTAGCAGGTCACTTAGGGGTAAGAAAGACCTTGTCCAACATAACCCAACATTTCCATTGGCCCACGGTTGTCAAAGATGTTGCCCAATATTGTAAAACATGTCATACATGTCAACTTGTAGGTAAGCCCAACCAGAAAATTGTAGAAGCTCCACTCCATCCCATTCCTGTAATGGAAGAGCCATTTAAAAAAGTTCTTATTGACTGTGTAGGACCTTTACCTCCTTCAAGTAAAGGAAATCGGTACATTCTCACAATCATGTGTATGAGCACTCGTTTTCCAGAAGCCATTCCTTTGAAAAATATTAAAGCTCAAAACATAATCAGAGAAATGTTGAAATATTTCACTATGGTAGGATTTCCTAAGAACATTCAAAGTGATCGAGGAAGTAATTTTCTTTCCAACAAGTTTAGAGAAACTCTTGTAACACTAGGTATAAATCATGTAACTTCCTCCGCCTATCATCCTCAATCACAAGGTGCTCTAGAGCGCTTTCACCAAACGCTCAAGACAATGTTAAGAATCTTCTGTGCTGAGAACACTCGAAATTGGGAAGACGGACTCCCCTTTTTGTTGTTCGCCACCCGAACAACAATTCAAGAAAGCCTTGGATTCAGCCCGTCAGAATTAGTCTTCGGTCATGAAGTCCGTGGTCCCCTAAAGATACTTCATGAACAATGGATGAAAGAAGAACCACCAGTTCCTTCTTTGAAATACGTGTCCCAGGTCACCGAGAAGTTGTTAGAAGCTTGGAAGTTGGCAAGAGAGAACTTGGCGAATGCTCAACGAGAAATGAAAGGTCGGTATGATAAAAATTCTAAACTTAGAACTTTCTCTCCAGGAGATCAAGTGTTACTTTATCTTCCCATACCAGGAGATCCATTGCAGGCTAAATACAAAGGACCCTATGAAGTCTTGTCCAGAGCCAGTGATCTCAACTACATAATCAAAACTCCAGACAGAAGAAATAGTTCCCGTCTCTGTCACATAAATACCTTAAAACCTTATCATTCCAGAGATCCAATTCCAATTTGCAGCTCTACCACAATAAAATCGGAAGAGCCTCCTGATAACCTGCCTAATCCTCCTGAGATTCCCTTGGAAAACTCCCAGATACTACAAAATCTTCACTTATCTGAGAAACAAGATGTAGCAGAACCATTGACTGACCTGTTGAGAAAAGACCACGACTTCGTGTGGACACCTACCTGTGAGACGGCCTTCAAAAACCTGAAGTCCCTTCTCACTAACGCACCAGTTCTAAGGGCACCCGATTTCCAACGACCCTTTCTTCTGCAAGTCAACGCGAGTGACACCGGTATCGGTGCCGCCCTCTTGCAAGAACACAATGAAGTTCTTCACGCTATCGCCTACTACAGCAAGAAGCTGTCCCCTGCGCAGAAGAACTACTCCATACTTTCTAGAACGTAGCTTTTCAACAGAAAGTGAAAAGCTTTCCCAAACGGTGGAGGTGTAACGTAATATTAGATATTACGTCATATGTGTAATTATGTTATAGAATTGTGTTCCTTTGTATTACATAACTATGTTCATATTTCTTGTCTATGTATGCATTGTAACAATGTTAAGCAGTAACGCCCGTCCACTATATGTAATCTTGCCTACGTGCGGAGAGGTGCGCACTCTGGTAGAACAAACAGACAAGCGAAATCCTGAATAGTTCGGAGCGCACAGGTTTGACAGTTACTAAATAAATAGATTGTTCAAGCGAGTCGAGGGTCCTAAAACTACCCATGTTGACGTGTTAACTTACCCTCCTCCTCACCCGCACCCTTAACCGGAAGTATCCCGTTTCCGGTCCAATGGTATATAAGCGGTGGAAACCGCTCATTCCTTGTCATATTCCCACATATTGATCTCTTGATAAAAACTAGAAGGTTTAGATTCATGAGACGATTGGTGTGAAGTGATCACCCTTTTTGCCTACATTACGTGTCTGATATACATTGCATTACTTTACTTATATTTGTACTTATTACTTATTTTGATGCATGTTCCTGATCTCTGTGTACTTAGATAGTACCATATTGTATACGTATCTTGTGTTTCTTATTTGAACGATAATTTCCATATTCTCATAATCATGTACGGTCCCATTGACCCTACTGCCCATTCTCTTTTGTGTTGATTGCCTGTAAATACTTTCCATTAATAATTTCGTTTACTAGTTTTATCGCTAGTTTAATATTCCTTTCCTGGAATCTTCTTTGTTACCTTTACTTCTAGTCTTACGAATTATCTAGGCCCTGACCAGATAGTTCAGTCCTACAGTGGCTTCTAGAAGTGAGCTGGTTCTTAAGCACTTAGACGTTATACGTAACGTATCTTCACATACCAGCCGCCCGTAACACACATTTTAACAAATCTCCACTATAAACGTAAATATCCACTCCCCCCCCCAAAGAAAAAAAAAATCAGGCTTGCCACAACTGACAGGGCTTTGACCTCCCAGGGGTTTTTCACTTCCCATTTCGTGGGAAGTGGAATGGTGAGTTTATATATATATATATATATATATATATATATATATATATATATATATATATATATATATATATTATTTATTGTGTACGCATGTATATGTACTCGTATATATTTATGTATGTATATGCGTTGGTATGTGTGCAATGTAGGATTTTAGGTAATCTTTAGTAAACAAGAGATCATTTACTATCATGCTACTCATGTAACTTACATTAGCCCGTTTCCTAACTGTACCTTTTGCTCTGTTAGGATTTAACATTCAGTCTTTCACGTTCTATTTATACCTTATCTCGTGTGTGAAATCTGTGTTATTTTCTTTCCTGTAGCCTCTGGAAATATGTTTCTTACAATGATGTTTGTGAATTTATTTATTTTAAAATATCCAAAATAATTTTCTTTTTCTTCTGTGTATCCTGACCATATGGAGATATTCAGGTTAACTGCTCACATACACAGCTCAGAACTTTTATTTTAACTTTGTATTTAAATAGTGAATTACCTTTGGGCTTGAAATAACCTGATTGTCTTTTCATATAATCACATTAACCTTTAGGTTCATGTACCAATCTTTTCATTTACAAATTGGTTATATGTGCAATATTACAAATATTTGTTTCCATTCCTTTGCTTGTAGGAGTGTAATCTATATTCATTGCAGATAGACATTGCATATTTTCTTATACAAATGATGAATTTCATCATTTGTATAAGAAAATTGCAATGTCTATCTGCAATGTCTTTTTTAAGGTACGATATCAAACATATCCAATATGAAGTACGCATAGGGTTAAATATATTCACCAAATGTTTGACATGTAATATTACTTTTAAGGAATATTGAAAGAATCGCAACATATTGAATATTGAAAGAATATGCAACAATAATTTAAGGGTTAATTTTTCTTTTTATTTTGTGCCCGTACCTACATTGCTGATAGACATTGCATATTTTCTTATACAAATGATGAATTTCATCATTTGTATAAGAATATATGCAATGTCTATCTGCAATGTCTTTTTTAAGGTACGATATCAAACATATCCAATATGAAGTACGCATTGGGTTGAATATATTACAAATTTCCTGGACAGTGGAAGGAGGAGGAGGTGGTTGAGGGGGCGTGGGGAAATACGTACCTCAAGGGAGTGAAGAATGGAGGAGGAGGATAATCTCAGTGGGGAAGCCGAAGTCCAGGAGATTCGCATTACCACACGGGACCACGCGTGCTTCCTCACAGCAAGCGTGTATGTACGTAAATCAAAGAGGGGTGTGGGGACAACTCATAAAGATGACCGTCTTTGGGTAATGAAACCCAGAACTCCTAATGTGAGTTTTAATGAATTTAAATAATTAAACACTAGTATGCTACTTGACATTAAATAAGGGTTTTAACAGTTGGATTCACACATACATCCTATCTATCCTATCTCCCTGCGCGCCTATCTAGGGGTCCTATCTATTAAATACTCCTTGTTACTTGCTATTATCCTTAGAGGGTCTCTGCTGGTTGAGGGGATGACTTCCATGGGGTACTGTTCCTCGTTCTGGCAGGATGCTTTTGCTATTGAAGTATATCATTGTTGTCGATCACGGCGGGAACCCAGGTCATCCTTTGTGATTAGCCTCGTGGAGGGGGAGCAGGATTGAACACGTAGGAGGCTTCTCGTGTACGCTATCCAGTTCCTTTCAGGTCAGTGTCCCGAGGAAAGGGGGTACAGATACGTACGTGACCCCTTGATACACAAATGTTTGGTTCACTGGAGGCTGGAGGCCTCTAGTCACTATGATAGTCGGGATGATACACACAGCACTCCACCTGATAAGTTCGGAGGGGGATTTGACCCGCTAATACTCCTTTAAAGTCCACAGTGCGTAAGCACTCACTTAAGGATGCAAATCCTTAATAACCACATGAGGGAGGATAGGGCGCGATTGGGCTCTCCAGGACGTGAGCGGCCCGAACCTCCCTGATTGACTTTTTTGGGTAGACTGCTTGTGTCCTGCGGTAGGTCAGGTCACGATGTCCGCTAGCCGGCTTCCGACGTTGCCAATAGTACTATGGCTCCGTCCCTAGTTGCGAAGGGTACTACGAATAATGTTCATGCGGGAGGGTGACACAGTTCCAAGTGTTCTTTGAGGTAGACACTGTTCACGAGCTGGTTAGACACAATCCTAATTATTCTAATTGCCTAGCTTAAACAAATATGTGGCAGCGCGCAGGGGGGGGGAGGGGTGTGTTTGAGCGCTTTGTGTGGGCGCGAAAACCGTTGAGCATGGCTCTGAGAACACAAATCAAAAGGGGGGGGTGTTTCTAGATAATTAGAAGTCTCTCCCTTCGTTAAGGCACTGAAATTGATTGTCAAAAATGACATGACAGATAAAGAGGATAACGAGGAGTAGAAAGGACAGGATGCAGCTACTAGAAGTCTTAAGGACTGGAAATTCCCCCGAGTATGGGGAATGAAGGGCTGATACGGAGAGAAAACAGACGAGAAAATGGGAAGGGGAGACAGCGAGCTGGGTGTCACAATTTAAAAAATTGTGACAGAATATATTCACTAAATGTTTGACATGTAATATTACTTTTAAGGAATATTGAAAGAATCGCCTGTAGAAGTATCTCTTTTAGGGCCCCTAAACCTATTATTTGGTGATGAAACTACAAAAAAAAAAAAATGAAAACCGAGTTCTTCGAACGATTTTGTGGTAGTTCAGTGTGTTTGCGCATGCGCAAGTACCACGGGCAATTAAATGCCATGATCACCCATTTTACCCATGTGTGTTGAGTGGACCGTAAAAACTGTACAGTATTCTAATGATGGCGCTAAAAAAAGTGTTAAAACTTTATTACCATCGACAAATAGAATATTTCATTAGTAGTTAAAACAGTTTCATTGTGTCATATGATTTCTCTTATTTTTTCAATCGCAGAGAATGCAGATGTGACTACTAGATCTGTGGTGTGTGGAGTCAGCTGCTGGAGTGTTACATTATGACATCACTGAAAATCACGTCGTCTCTTCCCAGTTCATCGCCACTAACATGAATGACTTGAATGCTCTCCCTCTCGGAGATCAGCAGGTTAGACACATATCAATCAACAGGTAAATAGTTGTTACATAATCAGTGGAAAAGGAAAATAACATGGCAGCAACTGATATATGAGTGTTGTCAAAAAATTAAAAATAGCTTGTATTATGCTGTTTGGGAATATGACCAAATATTTCTTTGAAAGCATGCATTATTGGTGTAAATGCAAAAGATTTGTTTAATTTTTTTGTGTGAATATATAACAGGAAGCTCAAGTTCTTAGTGAAATATGTGACTTAGTGATTTTATTTTAATTTTTAGCCTGTTAGCATTGTTATACTTGATATAAATGAATGATAGCAATTAGCAAAATAATAGTGATTTTGTTCAGTGTCTTTTATTTAATTCTACTGAAATCACATTTAAACATCTGAACTTCTTTTGGTGAATTGGATTTTCATTATCCTTGGTCTTAGGTTGTACACTGTACATGGTATTACACCTATCCAGAACTCTGCAATGGTGGGCTAGAACTCTGTTGAGGAGGGATAAGATGAAGTATGTCAAATGAATTGTTGAAGACCTTGGATGAGATATCAGTGTGAATGACCTCAGACCTACTTAATACTGAGACCTGGAGAAATTCTGCTCCAAATATGAGATCCAAGTGATCAAAGTCTGAACAATTGATGGGTAACGATGGGCTTAAAGCTTGCTGGGCCAAGTACTTTTAGCAGTTGCATGTGGTTGACCATACAAGAGGCCAGTATCCTCTGGCTGGTGTATGGGTGATGGTTGCTGATCCACCGATAAATAAGCCTCTACTCTCTGCAAATAAAGTTGAAGGGTAGAAATGTGGCTGACACTTGCCATGTTAGCAATGAGCTGCTGGAAGCCAAAAACGATGTTATATTCCATAGGTTGGATGTAGTGCTGTCTGGCATTTTGGTAGTCTGGTAACATTTCCTTTGCATAAAGGGGAAAATAATGAGTGTGGCATTTAATATTTTATCACAGTATTTACATAGGTCTTCTATCATCTCTACAATGCAAAAGATAAGTAAATGTTAGGCCCAATTAAAGCCGATAAAGATGTTTTGATAGATTCAGGGAAAATAACGAGTGTGGCATTTAATAAATATTTTATCACAGTATTTACATAGGTTTTTTTTGCAGACATATAGGTTAGGAGGAAAGCTGTTAAGAGCAGTCAAGAGTTTTTATGATAGTAGAAGAGCCTGTATTAGAATTAGAAGTGGAAAGATTGAGTGGTTTGAGGTAAAGGTGGGACCTTGCTAGGGATGTGTCCTGTTGCCATGACTGTTCAATGTGTACATGGATGGGGTGGTGTGGGAGGTAAATGCAAATAAATACAACTTGAGTAATGGGAAGGGGACTGGAGATGGTAAAAAAAAAAAATCAAGTTAACCCACTTCTTGTTTGCTGACAACATTGCTTGTAGGAGGATCAGAGGAGGAATCTTAAAGAAACTAGAGACGGAGTTTGAGAAGGTATATGAAAGGAAGATGTTGAGGATAAACATGGATAAACGGGTGATGAGATATACATGAGGAAAGGATGGCAGCAAACTGGAAGTGAGTATTAAGGGAGAGGCTGGAGGAAATGGACAACTTTAGACACTTGGGGGCATATGTGGTGTGAGAGTAGAGGTAGAGGTAGAATGTAGATTGAGAGAAGCAAGTAAATGCCTTGGGAGATTAAATAGTGTAATGAAAAAATTAGTATTAGATACAGTATTTGAGAATGGATCCTAAGAGGCAATTATATGAAGGGTTCATCAAGGGTAGGTCAAATGTAACTAATCAGCTATTTCTTTACACTAATGTCTACAAGGTGTCAGTTAACCATGACAGTTATGACGTTATTTACCTTGACTTTAGCAAAACAATTGTGTTCCATCAGAGGCTCCTAAATAAAGTCAAAGCCCATGGCATTGGAGGAAAAGTGTTTGAATGGTTTAGAGCAGTAGTTCTTAACCTGGGGTACCTGTACCCTGAAGGGATACAAAACCTTGAACCCTGAGGGGGTACATGACAAGATAGCCAGTGCAATGGTACTGTACATTTACCATGAGAAAGCAAAGCAAGGTTCGTATCACTATCCTTTTTATATGTTTGCATTGTATTTAAATTGGGTGGGGGTATGGGAATTTTATTTTTGAGATGTCAAGGGGTACAGGCAGTGAAAAAGGTTAAGAACCACTGGTTTAAAGCATGGATCAGTGGTAGAAAACAGTAGGTCACTATTAACAGCGTAAAATCCAAATGGGGGAGTGTTATTAATTGAGTTCCCCAGGGCTCGGTTTTGGGTCCCTTACTGTTCATGTGTAAATTTCTTTACCTCAACAGGTGGTGATGAGACAGACAACACTACCTATATCCTTGTTGGAGGCTAAAGCAAAGAATGCAAGAGTACACATTCTTGATACTGAATCTTTTGAAGAGTGTCTTTGGTGCAAAAAAGACGCGGAAAAAGCCGAATTTAAAAGTAAGGTTGAGTGAAGCTGGAGAAGTTTTGCTTTCATAATTTAAGGAAAATGTCCAAGGTTTCATATCTGTGATGTAAATATTTCAAAATTTCCTGTTAATGCGAGACGAAAAGATGTAAAATTTTTGTAGCCATGACCAGTATGAGTAACTAATGAAGGTTAATCAATCAGTCTGTTGCCCTGATCTATTGATGGAGACTTGCAATCCTGAGGAATCTGGCCACAATCACCAAGTTAGCTCATGGGTCATTCATTCAAAAGATTTTGTGGACTTGCCTGGCATTCTGAAATAAGTGCAAGGCAGTGGAAGAGAATTCTTCAGTCATCTCCATGGTGATGGTATCTGGAGCACCAGTGTCTGATCCCAGCCTAATTCCTTGGCACTTTTTCAATAAAATAGCCTTTCTGTGGATTTACTGTGTATTGCTGCATTGCTTCTGACCCAGGGCAGTGGGCAGGATACAGGGAAGTCACTCGGTGAATAAAAAAATTGTGGAGTTGTCTGGAGTGAGTGTAGGACAGTGTTGTATGATGTGCTCTATATCTTCTGTGTGGTTACATGCAAAGCATGTCTGTTGTCAGACAGATTCTGCTCTGGTACACATACTATTTCAGTGCAAGATGATTATCTAAATGTAGGCATACCAGTGCTAGCAGTGCCCCCCCCCTCTCCCTCCCTCTCTCCCTCCCTCCCTCCCTCCCTCTCTCCCTCTCTCTCTCTCTCTCTCTCTCTCTCTCTCTCTCTCTCTCTCTCTCTCTCTCTCTCTCTCTCTCTCTCTCACACACACACACACACACACACACACACTTTCAACGAACGGACGGCTTGAAGAACGTTCTGAAGAAAAGTGAAGATTGTGGATCCCAACGCAAAGAGAAGTGCCTTTTTGTATTTGCAGGGTGGGGGGAAATTGCTCGTGGGGTAGTGGGAAAGTAAGGAAAGAGGAGAGGGGGAGGGATTGCTGGGGAAATGGAAGGTAATGAGGAGGTGGAGGAAATGGCCCTGACGGGCCGCCGAAAGGTAGACAAACGACCCCAAGACGAGTTGGATGATGACATGTCTAATAGGAATGTGAAGATTAGAGGTATAGATAGGAGCAATATAGCAGAAAGTGATGAGAATATTTTCAAGGGATTTAAAGAGGGTGGGGGGGGGACACAACCCCCCCCCCCCCCCCCCCCCCGACTGACAAGACTAGAGAAGAAGGTTGATAAGGTGATCGAGGACTTGGAGAGTAGGTTAGGTCATATGAACACCATTTTACAAAGGGTTGAAAGATTGGAAGAACTGGAAAAGGCGAATAAAAACTTAACTGATGAAATAGAAGACCTAAAAAGACAGTTAAGAGAGGTAAAGGTGGAGAATGAGGAATTGAAGAAGAATAGTAAAGAAAACGGAGAAACGATAGCTAAAGAAAGTAAAAATTGGAAGAAAACCCAAGAAGGAAATAAGGTTTCATTCACTGACATAGTCAAACAGCAATTGAAAGAACATACTGAAGACTTAGTTATTAAAGTGATGAGACAAAAGGAGAATATAGTAAGGGATTTAGCAGACAAGAAGAAATGTATAATTATATTAGGAATGGAAGAGAAACACAACACAGATAGAACCACAAGAATCAAAGAGGAAAATGAAAAAGTAAGCCAATTACTAGAATCAGTTCAGGAAGATGAACCAGAAATTATTAAACAAATCGAAGAGAAATTTAGACTCGGAAAGTATAGCACAGACAAGACCAGACCAATTAAGATTAAATTCAAGTCACAAACAACGGCAGAGAATATCTTATCCAAAACAGGGAAACTAGCAACAAGTGAACAATACAAAAAGATATGGATAAAAAGAGAAATGAATAAAGAGGAAAGAGAGGAAGAAAAGCAGAAAAGACTGGAAGCTAAGGCAAAAAACGAGAACAGAACGGAGTCAGAGAAAGAGAGATTCTATTGGAGAGTAGTGAACATGAAACTAAGGAAGTTCGACATACAAAAGAAAAACATAAGGGAAACGGAGAACACAATGGAAGTGGCAGAAAACTAAGAGTGTCTTACACAAATATAGATGGATTAATAACAGGATTGAATGAGCTGAATGATTATTTGAAAGAAAAAGAACCGGACATAATGGGAATTGTAGAAACAAAATTAAAAGGCCCACTACCACCCAACAGTGTAGGACATGATGCATACAATTATTGGAGTAGAAACAGAGAGAAAAAGCAAGGGGGTGGAGTTATGTTCCTGACTAAGAAGGATATAAACGTGAAAGGTGTCATATATGGAAAGAATACAGTAGAGATGATTATGATAGAAGTGGACGACAGAGATAAGAAGAGCAGAAAATTTGTGATCAATTATGTGCCTCCGAAAACAGCCTCATGGGAGGAGAGTGAATATAAAAGTATGTTAGAGGACACAAAGATAGCATTAACTAAAATAATGGAAGACGAAGGAAGAATAGTTATGATGGGCGACTTTAATTGCAAAGAAATCTGCTGGGAAGAAATGACAGTAAAGAGTGGTGATGACTCATGGGGAAATGCTCTACTTGAGATGATTACTGACCATTCAATGACACAATGGATACAAGAGAACACTAGGTATAGAAATGAAGAAGAACCATCGAGGCTAGACTTAATAATTACATCTGAACCTAGAATAGTGGACAAGATTGAATATAAAACACCAATAGGTAAAAGTGACCACATATTGATGGAACTGGAACTTAATGAAGAAAAATATATGAAAAGAAATTAACAATATAGAAAAGGAAGATTGATGTATGAAAAAACAAACTTTGATAAAATAAGAGAATTCTTCCAACAAGAAAACTGGGAAGAAATATACAAAGAAGAAACATCAGTGGAAGAGAAATGGAATATTTTGACAAAAATTTACAAAAAAGGAGTGGAAAAGTATGTCCCAAGACAAAAACAAGAAAAAGAATATGTAAAATGCTGGTACAACAAAAGTTGTAGGGAGTTAAAAGACAAAAGAGACAAAGCCTGGACTAGATGGAAAAAAGACAGAAGACCTGAAAAATGGAAAATATATACTGGTTATAGAAATGAATATGTACAAAAGTGCAGAGAGGAAAAAAGAAAATATGAAAAAGATGTTATAGAAAAGTGTAAAGATCAACCAAAACTATTCTACAGATTTGTAAACAATAAACTGAAAAACAAACAAGACTTGGAGAAATTAAGACAAGGAGGAGTTGAATACACCGAGGAAATGGAAATGGCAGAAATTATGAACAAACATTTTAAATCAGTGTTTACAAGGGAAAATATACAACCTGAAGAGATTGAGTGGAAAGAAAAAGTCCCCCCTATGGAAGAAATAGAAGTATCAAAGAATGAAATATTGACACACTTGGGTAATTTTGATGTCAGAAAATCGCATGGGCCAGATGAAATAGCAAACTGGATTCTGAAAGAATGCAGGAATGAACTGGCAGACAAAATACATAGCATAATAAGCAGTTCCTTAAAAGAAGGAAAAGTTCCAGAAGATTGGAAAAAAGCAAATATAGTACCTATATATAAAGGAGGAAATAAAGAAGAACCTACCAACTATAGACCAGTCTCTCTAACAAGTACAATAGCAAAAATTTGTGAAAGAATTATCAAAAGTAGATGGGTAAAATACTTGGAAAAAAACAACGTACTAAATCCAAGGCAATTTGGATTCAGACAAGGACGATCATGCGTCACCAATTTAATATGTTTCTATTCAAGGCTAATAGATATAATACAAGAAAGAGATGGATGGGCTGATTGTGCATTTCTAGACCTAAAAAAAGCTTTTGACAAAGTACCACATAAGAAGTTGCTTAAGAAATTAGAATATGAAGGAGGAATACAAGGTAAATTGCTAAATTGGATGGAAGACTTTTTGCAAGAAAGAAAAATGAGAGTAGTGATAAGAGATCAGCACTCAAAATGGAATGAAGTAATAAGCGGTGTCCCGCAGGGAACAGTTCTGGCCCCAATAATGTTTGCTATATATATTAATGATATGGATGAAGGAATTGAAAGCTATATGAGCTTCTTTGCAGATGATGCAAAACTACTGAAAAGAGTGAAAACTGAAGAAGATTGTGAATCACTACAGAGAGATCTAAATAAAGTACAAGAATGGAGTAGGAAGTGGGAGATGGAGTTCAATACAAAAAAGTGTAGTATAATGGAATTTGGAAAAAGCAAAAACAATAACAGGATCATATAATTTGGGAGAAGAAGGAATAAAAAAAGTAGAAAATGAGAAGGACCTGGGAGTCATTGTTATGAATAATATGTCACCTGAGAAACATATAAATAAGATTTTTGGAGAAACTTATAATTTAATAAGAACAATCAAAGTGGCATTTACATACCTGGATGAAGAAATGGTGAGGAAAATCCTAATCACCCTGATAAGACCAAGATTGGAATATGCAGCAACGATATGGTCACCAAGTACAAAAAAAATGTATAAAAAAACTTGAAAGAATACAAAGAGCAATCACAAAACTGGCACCAACACTCTCAAAACTATCATATGAAGAGAGACTACAAAAACTTAAACTACAGACACTAGAGCAAAGAAGAGAGAGAGGAGATTTGATAGCTATTTACAGAATCATGAAAGGCATAGAAATTACTGATAGAGAAAATCTGATAAAATGGGATGACAGAAATACAAGAGGACACGGAAAGAAAATAAAAAAAGACAGCTATAGAAGAGATTTGAAAAAGAACAGCTTTCCTCACAGAGTAATAGACAGTTGGAACAAGTTAGATGAGAAAGTGGTGTGTGCAAAAACAATACATGAATTTAAAAATAGTTTAGATAAAATGAGATATGAAGACGGGACCCCACGAGCATAGCTCCCCTTCCCGTAAAATACAACTAGGTAAATACAACTAGGTAAATACACATGCACCTCTCTCTATCTGTGAGAAATAGAGAGTATGAGTGACCATCACATATCATTAGTAACATCACTTATTCTAGATACCTTAAGTTGTAAAAGTTTTATGTGTTTGTTCTTTCCAGTTGCCCAAAAATGGTTCATGATTTTAATTTTGTATTACATGCAAAATTTTTACATTATCAGGATTGTCTTCTAGATATCCTAGATACTGCCACACAGAAGACACAGGGCACTTTATATTATACTATCTTCCTTACTCCAGACAGCTCCACAAAACATCTTGACTGATTTACTATTGAATTGAACCACTGGCTGTGGCCAGTTTGCTAGAGGCCATAGGTCTTCTGCAAAAGAGAACTGGGGCAATGGATTGATTGGGTTGTAATCTTACTCTGCTTCCTTTATGAAGGTGAAAAGGTCATGTTAGTCATCAGTACGTTATTGGCACATCCATATCTATATCTAAGGTTTAATATTATTAGAGAGCAAGTCAGTAGACCTTCATTTCTTTCTGTAATTTGCTTGACCACAAACTCTAGTTCTACATTGAACATTGGAAATGATATTGGGTGCTTGTATCTTAATTCAGACATTCCTTTGGCATGGTGTTCTATACACAAATTATTAAAATCTTCTACTTGTAATATGTCACAAAATCTGTAATGTATCATCATATGGAAGGAGTTAATTACAATAACCCTGACTTCATCTGGATGGGGTAGTACCCATAGTCAGAACAAAATGGAGATCTTATCATAAAGAGATAAAGTAGAATTCCATTAAGATACCATTTATCATGGCATAAACTAATATTTTTGTATAACATTTTGATTGTTAAATGAATTTCATGCATCTCTAGGTTTCCTTGTGTATTTCACGCATTCAATTTATGTGTATATTTTGATCAGATACCTTTGTTGATAACATGAGAACTTTAATGCTGTCTAAGCTTACAATGTCTTAATTGATAGTGTAAGCACTTGAATTCTTTCTTTTATAGATAAGCGATTTTAGTGAGTTTGCAAAACATGCTGAAGAGCAGGCGGGAAAATACGATGTTTCGAAGGATGATGATTTAGTTCAGAATGCACCTGATTCCCAAGATACACCACCAGAATGGTTCATGAAGGTAAAGTAGCTTGTCTAGCTATCATTTTTATTTGTATATATTTTTATTGTTGAATTTTATTTGTAATAATTGTTGCCTTGAACTTCACTGACCTGAAATCATATCCATTTTACTTGTAGTTAGCAATAGTCTTTGGGAAGAAACATGGATTTTTTTTATTTATGTATTTATTTTTTTGGTTTAAAAAAACCTTATTTTTTTATTATTACTTTCTTGTGTTGGTATGGGACTATTTCTATGTTACCAGCTTGTGTTTACTACTACCTATAGTATCCCTGAGGACAATCCTAAGACTGGGATAAAAATATTAGGCAATAAACCTCGCAGTTTGGCCTGCAGGTAACCAGTAACAGGCTTTGGGCAAATGCAAAAGTTACATAGGGAAGATGTGTTGTTACCTAGGGGTTGTTATTGTGGGGCATTGTAACCGGAAGTGTTCTGTATCCACTGTGTAATGGTTGCATCTGGGGAAGATTAATCTGTGGCCAGGCCTATTTTGTGTTGGTCTGTTTCAGTGCTGGATGGTGTCCTTAATGCAAGTATGTCAATGTGGTTCTTACCAGATGTGGGAGTCTTTTTTTTTTCTGTAGGGTTCTTTTCCAGGGCAGTGGACAAGATGCAGGGATGACCCATCATCCAGGAGGTGCCAAGATGAGAGGGAGAGAGGAAGGTGGAGGGGAGTGGAATATGTAGGGGATGGAATGGGTGGGAGTGGTTTCTATGCCTTTTTCTTTTTGGCTACCCCCAATGTAAGGGGGGAGAAAGCCTTTGGTATATGTGTGTGTGTGTGTATATATATATATATATATATATATATATATATATATATATGTATATATATATATATATATATGTATATATATATGTATATATATATATATATATGTATATATATATATATATATATATATATATATATATATATATATATATATATTTTTTTTTTCTGGGGTGAGGCTTCATTCTGTTATTAGTCCATCATCCCTGGCGTCTTGTGGAAGACACATAGCCTTTAGGTAACTGGCAATAGCCTCTGGATGGGTCCACAAGTCACTCAGGGAAGATGTATTTTGTTGTTGTCATTAGATTGTTAGTGTGGGGCATTAAAGTACGAGTTGTTCTGTGTCTTCTGTGTGGTGGTTGGATCCGAGGCAGTTTGAGTATGTGGTCAGGCCTATTCTGTGTTGATACTGTTTCAATATTCTCTAGTGTAATCATGGCAGTAGGGAGGGTTTTTTCTCTGGGGCTTAAGTCTATTCTGTTATTTTTGACCGATTGTTCTAGTTTATTCATTAGGCTTGGATGTCCATTGCTGCTGTTTTATATTTACTGTGCCAAGTGGGCGAGATGCAGGGATGACCTGTCATCCAGGAGAAGTCTAGATAAGAGGAAGGGAAGTGGGTGGATGAGAGTGGAGTATGGGTGGGAGTCGTTTTTATACCTTTGTTTTTTGGCTACCTCCCTTGTCAGGGGAAAAGAGCCTTTGGTATACATATGTATGTATGAGCTATTATTGTCATTTCATCTACATAGGAGAGAACATTTGTTTAGTTCTGGTACTGGGTTTGGGAGGTCATTCGTTAAAAGATTAAACAGTGTGTATATATATTTTTTTCTAATTCTTCATTTATTTTGTAGACCCATCTTCATAAAAAACAATTGGTTCTAATAGTAAGATGCATTAAATAGGTCTCTGTCATGAGCATTTATGCTGGATCCAGCTGCAGATTGAGGATAATTGGAGTTAGATTTACTTGTTTCATTATGTGCTTCATGTAGTAGCCTTCCTTAAAGAAAAAGAAAAAGTTTTCTCTGATGGTTGATACAATTTATATTTTTCATAGAAAAATATCTAAAAAAAATGAAGTCCGCTTTGTAAGGTTTGCTTTATAGAAAATATATTTCATTGAAATTTATTACATTAGTATTTATTTTGGATTCTGTTTCAGGTTGGAAAAAGCAAACATATCTGGAATGAACTGTACAAAGTCATTGATTCTTCAGATGTTGTTATACAAGTATTGGATGCAAGAGACCCGCAAGGCACAAGATCAAAATTAGTGGAAAAATATATGAAGACTGAAAAGCCACATAAACACCTTATTTTTGTGCTGAACAAGGTATGTTGATTTTATTTATTTTTGTGGTGGGGGAAAAGAATACTGCCACCAAGTATTTCCACTTGGATCGTAAGAGGCGAGAAGAAAGGGACGGGGAGGGGGACTAGGCATCCTTCTTCTTGTAGCCCCACAGGGGACATTCCTAAACGAAAAAATAAAAAGAATGTCAAAAAAAAAAAAAAAAAAAAAAGGAGATACAATGATGGTGGACTGAATGGTGAGGTTATTTAATGTTTGTTTAAGAGACGGTAGAGTGCCAGAGGACTGGAGGAATGCCTGTATAGCTCCACTTTACAAGGGGACAAATGTGAGTGTAGTAGTTTCAGAGGGATCAATTTGCTAAGTGTAGTTGGGAAGGTTGTGTATGGTTGTGTATGGATGATGCTGGGATGCATGAAAGGGAGTGGGTGGGAGATGGGGATGAGGGAGTACAAGTGAATGATATTTTGATGCAGCCTGAAGTGATTTCTCCCCGTCTTCTCTTTTTCTGCATGAGTGTATGGAGACAGCACATCCACAGCAGCCTTGTTGTGGATGTGCTGTGTCTTGCTGCATTGCTTCTGACCCAGGGCAGTGGGCAAGATGCAAGCAAAAAGACTGTAGGAAGCAGAAATTGATGGAATGGATTAGGTGAAGGGAAAGCTGTATGCAAGAGTAATGTCTGTTGAGCAAGGAAAATAGAGTTAAAAGGATAAGAGTCAATCGAGAGTGATTGTAAATGGATGAAGAAGGGGGGGATAGACTGCCTTCATTTGTTGGCCTTGCTGTGGAAATATTGTATTTAGTTGCCTTGCCCCTGACCCAGGCAGTGTGAGGGAGGACAGGGATAACTGAATAACCCCTCATCTATGAGGAGCCAAGATGGGAGGGACAGCAAATGGGGTTTTGGGAGGGTGTGGGATGGGTGTATGCTTTAAATCTGGAGGTAGCCAAAGTCAGAAGGCATATACCCATTCTACTTTTCATCCACCACCCTTTCCTCCCTCTCGTCTTAGCTCCTCATGGATGATGGTCATCCCTGTATCCTTGCCCACAGCCCTGGGTCAGAAGCAATGCAACAAGACACAACACATCCACAGCAACGCTGCTTCACTTAATCGGTGACTCCCCCTCTTTGCCCCCTCATCATTCTGCCACCTCCCTGATAAAGGGGACAGGTATCTTGGTATATGTATGTATGTAGTTATTGTTAGCTAGTGTGGTGGCCAATTGTAATGTTTGTAATAAGAGTATAGTTTTTTATTTCATGATGTTTCAAGTACCCATATTTTTTTCAGGTCGTTCTCACTTATTACCCTCCTCCGACAGTTCTCGAAGTTGCACGAGGATAAGAAACAGATTAGTGTCGGGCTTATCGGATACCCAAATGTTGGAAAGAGTTCAATAATCAATACCTTGAAAGCCAAGAAGGTATATTTTCCAGATGTGTTGGCCATTCCCCATATATGGGAAAAAGGCCCTTTGGTATATATATGTATATATATTTATGTATAGTTATATTAGAGGAAAGAAAATGCAACCTTTACCCAAGTTGACAATGCCATCAACCAGCTTTTACTTAGTTTGTGCAAATCATTGCTTTGATCTTCCAGGTGTGTAATGTTGCCCCAATAGCTGGAGAAACCAAGGTATGGCAGTATGTGACACTGATGCAACGGATATATCTCATTGATTGCCCTGGTGTCGTTCCTCCATCACATGAAACCTCGGTAGATGTAGTACTCAAGGGAGCAGTGCGTACAGAATACTTAGAAAATCCTGAGGACTATATACCAGTCGTGTTAGAAAGAGTCAAGCATGACTACGTCAAAAAGACTTATAAGGTAAGTAAGATGACCCGTCATCCAGGATGTGCTCTCTTATCTTGGCTCCTGCATGAGGGGTCATCCCTGCATCTTGCCCAAGAAACATGTCTTAAAATGAAAATCCATGTGAACAAGTTGTATAGACACGGTAAAGGAAACATGGACTGGAGGTGAAGCTTTATTCCTGACGTTTCGTCTAACGACTTTCTCAAAGGAATGAGCATACTAGAAACATACAGAGATTATAAACCCGCCTTATGGCTCAAGGGGGTGTACGAGCGTATAGCGCTGCGTCCTGATTGAGAGGACGAAAAAGGGGGTAGTCATGGGCTTCTTCCTGCGTGCCTACAGGATATGCAGCGAGGAGTTCCTGGAGGAGGAAATCGAATACATCATCGCGGCCTTCTTGAAGCTTGGCTACCCCAAGGGCTTAATCCTGAGCTTAAGACGAAGAGCGGAAGAAATAATCCACACAAGCAGGTTAAGAGAAGGCAACGCCACCACAAAAACATCATACATGGCGCTTCCTAACTCTGAGAAGGTAGGAGACATTATTAGAATGCTCAGGGGCACGGAAGTTAAAGCAGCCGTAACATCGGGAACGAAGATTGGTGACATGTTAAAAAGCGGGACTAAGATGAGGGGGAGAGAAGACAGCGTCGTTTATAAGATCCCATGCACATCATGCGATAAAGCATACTACGGAGAGACTAAGAGGGGCCTTAACACTAGAATCAGGGAGCATAAGGCCGACCTCCGTCACCATAGACTCACCAACGCAATGGTGGTGCATGTTGACGAGTCTGGGCACCTCCCACAATGGAACCGAGCCGAGATTCTACACGAAGGTATGGATAAGAAGATCAGAAAATCTATAGAAGCTGCGTACATCACCACTCGTCCGAATATCAACAATAAGGCTGGGAGCTTCACCTGGGCCAAATCTTCAGCGAAGATAGCGCTTCGTGATTGGCTGTCTCAGCGGGCCAATCAGGACGCAGCGCTATACGCTCGTACACCCCCTTGAGCCATAAGGCGGGTTTATAATCTCTGTATGTTTCTAGTATGCTCATTCCTTTGAGAAAGTCGTTAGACGAAACGTCAGGAATAAAGCTTCACCTCCAGTCCATGTTTCCTTTACCGTGTCTATACATGTCTTAAAATGTTTCACTTTCACTGAATAGAATTTAATATTTGCAAATACAGTAATAAAAAAGCTATTCAAATGGATTGGGTTAAGAATGAAAAAAAATGGACCCTATTCTTAATGGAGCACTTCAAATTACATGGCTGTTGCTATCTTCTTTGTAAGGAGGGAGATGCCTTTTGGTATATAGATAGGTTATGAAACTGGGAGTTATATTTTGTATTTTCATCATAATATGTTTCAATATATGAGAAGAATACAGTAGAAGTATTTAAAATTAAATCAGAATGAAAGATCATAATTTGCACTAGAAACCTAAATTATGAATGATACCTTAGTTCAGTTTGAATTAATTTTAGTTTTAATGGGAGGACAACCTTGAATATTTTAGTTGTTCAAACTGTGGGTATTTAGAACATTATTACATTGTAGAGTATTAAAATTGTGTGTTTCTTTACTTTTTGTAGATTGAGGAATGGATTAGTCCAAATGATTTCTTGGAGAAAGTTGCAAGAAGATCAGGTAAGCTTAGAAAAGGTGGTGAGCCAGATTTGAATATCGTTTCAAGGATGATTCTGAATGATTGGCAGCGTGGGAAGCTCCCATACTTTGTGGCCCCACCAGGCCATGATTCAGGAGCATTTGAGGAGTTGAAGTCAAAGGAGAATGCTGCAATGGCCGAGGGAGTTGCAAAAGAGCTGCAGATTGAAGAAGAAGAGCTTCAGAAAACTTTCAACTCTCAGTTTGATGTAATGGGAGTTAAACAAAATTTGTCCAAGACTACTCTAACTGTAGAGTATTCAGAAGAGGATGAAAAGCCACTGGAACCAATTGATGGTGATTTTAATGAATCTGATGAGGAGGAGGAGGAATGTGAAAATGTTGAAAACACTAAAGCACAAACAGAAAATGAAGGTCAGGTAGAAGATATAGTTGATATAGCTGATTATGAAAATGAGAAAGGTGACAAGCTTATAAACACAAGTGCAGGGAATTTTGAAGTTAGTACTGTGAAGACCACAAATACAGGAAAGTTTGAAGTTAGTACAGCTAAACCATTTAGAAAGAAAGGTGAAAAGAGAAGAGATGATGATGATGAAGAGGAAGTTGTAAAACTAACATCCAAACAGCGGAGAAGAATAGAGAGAGAACAGAAAAGGAAGAAGACTGGAAGTAACTTCTATGAAGTGACCAATGTCAAGAACAGAAATAGAAATAAAATCAAGCCAGTAGATACAAGCTTAGGAATGCGAGGTCATAGGAAGGCAGGAAATCAAGGTCATAGAAAGAAAGGGAAATAATAGTGGAGAATGTTGCATCTCTATTTTTGTTAACTATATCATTGGATTGTGAATAAATCTTAAAGAATAATATCTACTGGGTACACACGTTATCACAATAAATTATTGTATTATGGAGATATATAGGATAATAAAAGGTCATCTCTTGCAAAATAGTAGTTTTATTTTCAGGGTTGATGGAAACTGCTATATTTGGTTATAGCTAAGGTGAACTAGTAGTAAAAGAAGTGTTTACAGTTTGGAAATTATTACTTTAGTAAGAATGGCTTTTGAAGGTGGGGCTTTGACAAAGATGTGTTATGTTGCCTCGTTGCTCAATTTATACATAGATTGGGTGGTGTGCGAGGTAAATGCAAGGGTAATGGGTCGGGGATTGGAGATGATTAAAGAAAATGGAGAAAAGTGGGACATGAGCCAGTTGTTGTTTGCTGATGACATTGCATTTGTGGCAGGATCAGAGGAGGGATTGAGGAAGTTAGTGACTTGAGTTTGGGAAGGTGTGTGAAAGAAGGAAGTTGAAAGTAAATGTGGGTAAAAGTAAGGTGACGAGATGTACAAGGGGAGAAAGTGGCAGCAGACTGGAAGTGAGTATTAAGGAAGAGAGACTGGAGGAAGTAGATGGGTTTAGATACTTGGGTCAAATGTGGTGGAAAAGGGAGGAGTGGAGGTAGAATGTAGATTGAGAGAAGCAAGTAAATGTCTTGGGAGATTAAAAAGAGTAATGAGTAATAGACATTTGGGAATGGATGCTAAGAGATTGTATGAAGGAGTGATTGTGCTGACACCACTGTATGGGGTAGAAACATGGAACATAGTAGTTTGAAAGAGTGAGATGAGGTGCCTGAGAAGTATGATAGGGGTTACTAGGCTGGATAAAGTGAGACACGAGGAGGAAAACAGTGGTGGAAAGGGAGTTGGGAGATAGGGTTGATGAAAGAGTATTGGGATGGTTTGAACACATGGAAAGAATGAGTGAAGGCAGAGGTGGAAGGAGGGGACACCAAGGATGAGATGGATGGATGGGCTAAAAGGGGCATTGGGAAAGCGGAATGTCTGTGGAGGGAAGACTGGAGAAGACAGAAGATAGGGATGAATGGAGAATGGTTGTGTATTGGATTTTGGGACATATTGGTCACCTCCTCCGATTTACCCGCCATATCACCCACAGGTCGAGGGCGTCCAGGGCTGCCGTGGAGTCCAATTTGACACCACTCAGGGATACGGTATGGGTGCCACAGGCCCAAAAGTGAATACGGCAAAATTCATATGGTTTCTCCTTTGAGATTTTTTGGATTTTGGGTCATATTGGTCACCTGCTCCGATTTACCCGCCATATCACCCACAGGTCCAGGGCTGCCGTGGAGTTCAATTTGACACCACTCAGGGATACGGTATGGGTGCTACAGGCCAAGAAGTGAATACTGGGTGAAAAAGCCCAAGTTTGGAGGGGTGCCACTGCCATGCCCTTGGGCCAAGGCTGTTCATGTCTACCTTGCTTTAAACTTTGTCGGACTCTCAACCTGTGAGGCAAGTTTGGACCAAATCGGTCACCTTCGGATTTTGGGCAAAATTCATATGGTTTCTCCTTTGAGATTTTTTGGATTTTGGGTCATATTGGTCACCTGCTCCGATTTACCCGCCATATCACCCACAGGTCAAGGGCGTCCAGGGCTGCCGTGGAGTTCAATTTGACACCACTCAGGGATACAAAATGGGTGCTACAGGCCAAGAAGTGAATACTGGGTGAAAAAGCCCAAGTTTGGAGGGGTGCCACCGTCACGCCCTTGGGCTAAGGCTGTTCATGTCTACTTTGCTTTAAACTTTGTCGGACTCACAACCTGTGAGGCAAGTTTGGACCATATCGGTCACCTTCGGATTTTGGGCAAAATCTATATGGTTTCTCCTTTGAGATCTTTTTGATTTTATGTCATATTGGTCACCTGCTCCGATTTACTCGCCATATCACCCACAGGTCGAGGGCGTCCACGGCTGCCGTGCAGTCCAATTTGACACCACTTAGGGATACGGTATGGGTGCCACAGGCCCAAAAGTGAATACTGGGTGAAAAGGCCCAATTTGGAACGGTGCCACCGCCACGCCCTTGGGCTAAGGCTGTTCATGTCTACCTTGCTTTGTACTTTGTCCGACTCTCTACCTGTGAGGCAAGTTTGGACCAAATCGGTCACCTTCGGATTTTGGGCAAAATTCATATGGTTTCTCCTTTGAGATTTTTTGGATTTTGGGTCATATTGGTCACCTGCTCAGATTTACCCGCCATATCACCCACAGGTCGAGGGCGTCTAGGGCTGCAGTGGAGTCCAATTTGACACCACTCATGGATACGATATGGGTGCCACACGCCCAAAACTGAATAGTGATTGAAAAGGCCCAAGTTTGGAGGGGTGCCACCGCCACGCCCTTGGGCTAAGGCTGTTCATGTCTACCTTGCTTTGTACTTTGTCCAACTCTCTACCTGTGAGGCAAGTTTGGACCAAATCGGTCACCTTTGGATTTTGGGCAAAATTCACATGGTTTCTCCTTTGAGATTTTTTGGATTTTGGGTCATTCTGGTCACCTGCTCAGATTTACCCACCATATCACCCACAGGTCGAGAGCGACCAAGGGTGCTGTGGAGTCCAATTTGACACCACTCAGGGATACGGTATGGGTGCCACAGGACCAAAAGTGAATACTGGGTGAAAAGGCCCAAGTTTAGAGGGGTGCCACCGCCACGCCCTTGGCCTAAGGCTGTTCATGTCTACCTTTCTTTGAACTCTGTCTGACTCTCTACCTGTGAGGCAAGTTTGGACCAAATCAGTCACCTTCGGATTTTGGGCAAAATTCATATGGTTTCTCTGAGATTTTTTGGATTTTGGGTCATATTGGTCACCTGCTCAGATTTACCCACCATATCACCCACAGGTCGAGGGCGTCCAAGGGTGCCGTGGAGTCCAATTTGACACCACTCAGGGATGCGGTATGGGTGCCACAAGCCCAAAATTAAATACTGGGTGAAAAGGCCCATGTTTGGAGGGGTGCCATCGCCACGCCCTTGGGCTAAGGCTGTTTATGTGAACCTTGCTTTGTACTTTGTCCGACTCTACCTGTGAGGCAAGTTTGGACTAAATCTGTCACCTTTGGATTTTAGGCAAAATTCGTATAATTTCTCCTTTGAGATTTTTTGGATTTTGGGTCATTTTGGTCACCTGCTCTGATTTACCCGCCATTACACGCACAGGTCGAGGGCGTCCACGGCTGCTGTGGAGTCCAATTTGACAGCATTCAGGGATACGGTATGAGTGCCACAGGCCCAAAAGTGAATACTGGATGAAAAGGTCCAAGTTTGGAGGGGTGCCACCACCACGCCCTTGGCCTAAGGCTGTTGATGTTTACCTTCCTTTGTACTTTGTCTGACTCTCTACCTGTGAGGCCAGTTTGGACCAAATCGGTCACCTTCGGATTTTGGGCAAAATTCGTATGGTTTCTCCTTTGAGATTTTTTGGATTTTGGGTCATATTGGTCACCTGCTCAAATTTACCCGCCATATCACCCACAGGTCGAAGGCGTCCAAGGGTGCTGTGTAGTCCAATTTGACACCACTCAGGGATACGGTATGGATGCCACAGGCCCAAAAGTGAATACTGGGTGAAAAGCCCCAAGTTTGGAGGGGTGCCACCGCCACGCCCTTTGGAGAAAGCTGTTCATGTCTCCCTTCCTGTGTACTTTGTCGGACTCTGTACCTGTGAGGCAAGTTTGGACTAAATCGGTCACCTTCGGGTTTTGGATTTTGAGTCATTTTGGTCACCTGCTCAGATTTACCCGCCATATCACCCACAGGTCGAGGGCGTCCACGGGTGCCGTGGAGTCCAATTTGACACTACTCAGGGATACGATATGGGTGCCACAGGCCCAAAAGTGAATACTGGGTGAAAAGGAACAAGTTTGGAGGGGTGCCACCGCCAGCCCTTGGACTAAGGCTGTTCATGTCTACCTTACTTTGTACTTTGGGCAAAATTCGTATGGTTTCTCCTGTGGCACCCATACCGTATCCCTAAGTGGTGTCAAATTGGACTCCACGGCAGCTGTGGACGCCCTCGACCTGTGAGTGATATGGCGGGTAAATCTGAGCAGGTGACCAAAATGACCCAAAACCCAAAAGGAGAAACCATACGAATTTTGCCCAAAATCCGAAGGTGACTGATATGGTCCAAACTTGCCTCACAGGTAGAGAGTCTGACAAAGTACAAAGGAAGGTAGACATGAACAGCCTTAGCCAAAGGGCGTGGCAGTGGCATCCCTCCAAACTTGGGCCTTTTCACCCAGTATTCACTTCTAGGCCTATGCCACCCATACCGTATCTTTGAGTGGTATCAAATTGGACTCCACGGCAGCCGTGGACGCCCTCGACCTGTGGGTGATATGACGGGTAAATCGGAGCAGGTGACCAGAATGACCATAATCAAAAAAATCTCAAAGGAGAAACTATGCGAATGTTGCCTAAAATCTGAAAGTGACCGATTTGGTCCAAACTTGCCTCACAGGTAGAGAGTGGAATAAAGTACAACGGAAGGTAGACATGAACAGCCTTAGCCCAAGGGCGAGGCGGTGGCACTCCTGCAAACTTGGGCCTTTTCACCCAGTATTCCTTTTTGGGCTTGTGGCACCCATACCGTATCCCTGAGTGGTGTCAAATTGGACTCCACGGCAGCTGTGGACGCCCTCGACCTCTGGGTAAAATGGTGGGTAAATCTGAGCAGGTGACCAAAATGACCCAAAATCCAAAAAATCTAAGGAGAAACCATACGAATTTTGCCCAAAATCCGAAGGTGACCGAATTGGTCCAAACTTGCCTCACAGGTAGAGAATCGGACAAAGTACAAAGCAAGGTAGGTATGAACAGCCTTAGCGCAAGGGCGTGGCGGTGGCACTCCTCCAAACTTGGGCCTTTTCACCCAGTATTCACTTTTCGGCCTGTGGCACCCATACCGTATCCCTGAATGGTGTCAAATTGGACTCCACGGCAGCCGTGGACGCCCTCGACCTGTGGGTGATATAACGGGTAAATCTGAGCAGGTGACCAATATGACCCAAAATAAAATAAAATAAAATCTCAAAGGGGAAACCATACGAATTTTGCCTAAAATCAGAAGGTGACCGATTTGGTCCAAACTTGCCTCACAGGTAGAGTCGAAGAAAGTACGAAGCTAGGTAGACATGAACAGCCTTAGCGCAAGGGCGTGGCGGTGGCACTCCTCCAAACTTGGGCCTTTTCTCCCAGTATTAACTTTTGGGCATGTGTCACCCATACCGTATCCTTGAGTGGTGTCAAATTTGATTCCACGGCACCCTTGGACGCCCTCGACCTGTGTGTGATATGGCGGGTAAATCTGAGCAGGTGACCAAAATGACCCAAAATCCAAAAAGTCTTAAAGGAGAAACCATACGAATTTTGCCCAAAATACGAAGGTGACCGATTTTGTCCAAACTTGCCTTGCAAGTACAGAGGTGGACAAAGTACAAAGGAAGGTAGACATGAATAGCCTTAGCCCAAGGGCGTGGCGGTGCCACCCCTCCAAACTTGCGCCTTTTCACCCAGTATTCACATATGGGCCTGTGGCACCCATACCGTATCCCTGAGTGTTGTCAAATTGGACTCCACGGCAGCGCAAGGGCGTGGCGGTGGCACTCCTCCAAACTTGGGCCTTTTCACCCAGTATTCACTTTTCGGCCTGTGGCACCCATACCGTATCCCTGAGTTGTGTCAAATTGGACTCCACGGTAGCCGTGGACGCCCTCGAGCTGTGGGTGATGTGGCGGGTAAATCTGAGCAGGTGACCATTATGACCCAAAATCCAAAAAATCTCAAAGGAGAAACCATGCGAATTTTGCCCAAAACCCGAAGGTGACCGATTTGGTCCAAACTTGCCTCACAGATAGAGAGTCGGACAAAGTACTAAGCAAGGTAGACATGAACAGCCATAGCCCAAGGGCGATGCGGTGGCACCCCTCCAAACTTGGGCCTTTTCACCCAGTATTCACTTTTGGGCCTGGAGAGGGGTTTTGATCAAGGGGTCATTCTGGGAATTACCCAGATCAGGCGGTAAAGCTGTCTGGGAGGTCTTTAGTAAGGCCTGAGAAGTCCCCTGGAGAAGGGTTTTGATGAAGGTGTCATTCTGGGAATTACCCAGATTTGGCAGTATAGCTGCCTGAGAGGCCCTCTGAGAGGCCTTTGGGGTCCCCTGGAGAGGGGACGAAGGGGCTTTCCAAGTTGAAGTCTGAGAAGTTGAATGCACTTGAAGCTCAGAGGGGGAAGGCTGAAGTTTAGGATTGGGATTGGATTTTATAGGTTGATTCTTAATTGAATTTCCATTTTTTACAACGTCACTATATTGAGGTCTACTGAACAGAAGTCTTTTTGCCTGACCAATGCTTAGATGTTCTGCTCGAGCTTTCTCTATAGCTGCTTTTTCCTTTTTAAATGACTCACATTCTTTATATCTAGCACTATGATTCCCCTTACAATTCATACATAATGTAGGATTAGAACAATCATCTTCATGTTTTTTTAATGAACACGTTGCACATAGCTGATCATTTGTGCATACCTGATGAGTGACCATAACCAAAACACTTGAAGCATTTTAGTGGTCTATACTTAAAAGTTCTGACATGAAATCTTTCTCTGTCAATGTATATATATTCTGGAATTTGATCATTTTTAAATGTAAAAATAATAATTTTTTACTTTGGTAACTTGAAAAATGTCCAAATTTTATCATCACACATTTCAAGAAGTTCCACATCAGACAGGTCATATAAATCTTGACTGAAAACTACTCCCTTGGTATAACTAAAATTATAGTGCGGTTTGACCTCTTTTATTATATCTGTGTGGTTTCTCCTTTGAATACTGGTTGAAAAGGCCCAAGTTTGGAGGGGTGCAACAGCCACGCCATTGGGCTAAGGCTGTTCATATCTACCTTCCTTTGTACTTTGTCCGACTCTCTACCTGTGAGACAAGTTTGGACCAAATTGTTCACCTTCGGATTTTGGGCAAAATTCATATGGTTTCTCCTTTTAGATTTTTTGGACTTTGGGTCATTTTGGTCACCTGCTTAGATTTACCCGCCATATCACCCACAGGTCGACGGCGTCCACGGCTGCCGTGGAGTCCAGTTTGACACCACTAAGGGATACGGTATGGGTGCCACAGGCCCAGAAGTGAATACTGGATGAAAAGGCCCAAGTTTGGAGGGGTGCCACCGCCACGCCCTTGAGCTAAGGCTGTTGATGTCTACCTTCCTTTGTACTTTGTCCAACTCTTTACCAGTGTCGCAGGTTTGGACCAAATCGGTCACCTTCGGATTTTGGTCAAAATTCGTATGGTTTCTCCTTTGAGATTTTTTGGATTTTGGGTCATATTGGTAACCTGCTCAAATTTACCCGTCATATCACCCACATGTCCAAGGCATCCACGGCTGCCGTGGAGTCCAATTTGACACCACTCAGGCCCAAAAGTGAATACTGGGTGAAAAGGCCCAAGTTTGGAGGGGTGCCACCACCACGCCCTTGGGCTAAGGCTGTTCATACCTACCTTTCTTTGTACGTTGTCCGACTCTTTACCTCTGACGCAAGTTTGGACCAAATCATTCACCTTCGGATTTCGGGCAAAATTCGTATGGTTTCTCCTTTGAGATTTTTTGGATTTTGTGTCAGTTTGGTCACCTCCTCAGATTTACCCGTTATATCACCCACAGGTCGAGGGCGTCCACGGCTGCCGTGGAGTCCAATTTGACAACACTCAGGGATACGGTATGGGTGTCACAGGCCCATAATTGAATACTGGGTGAAAAGGCCCAAGTTTGGAGGGGTGCCACCACCACGCCCTTCGGCTAAGGCTGTTCATGTTCCTTTGTACTTTGTCCGACACTGTACCTGTGAGGCAAGTTTGGACCAAATCGGTCACCTTCGGATTTTGTGTTCTGCAGTACCTGGCGTTCGAAAGGGCCATTATGGAGGAAGATCACTTCCCTCAACGTGTCGTCTTTCTGCTCGCCTTGACTACGGACTACAGGGCTTCACAGCTGGTGGCAATCAACCGCCACCCGTCCGTCTCCAAACTGGAGGAGGACAGCTCGGCCCTAACCCTCTCTCCATCACCAACATTTCTGGCCAGGAACGGCCGAGCGGACGACATGATTGGCCCTCTCAGAATACAATCCTTCCGGGAGGGAGGACGCCCACATCCACTGCGCCCGGTCCGTGCGTTCGAAGACTACGTGGACCACACGGAAGAGATTTTTGAGGATCATCTCTTCTATAACTCGAAATTTAGGATTCCCCTAACCCCGAGGTCCCGGGCACACCTGCCTTTCCGCTCTGTGGGAGAGAGCCGACCCGGGCCATGCCCCGCACGCCCACAGCATCAGGGACTTTGTGGCATCGCTGGCGTTTCTCCGCACCCACTCGGTGGAGCGGGTGCGGGACCTAGGGGCTGAACATCGACGACTCCCTTGGGGACACGGTGTCTCTACCACTCGGTCACCCCTGGCCCATGTGTCGCCATGGAAACGGCTCCACCCCTATAATATAATAAAAAAAAAAAAAAAAAAAAAAAAAAAAAAAAGGTGGAGGGGGCAAAGGGCGATAGAGGAGTGGGGAGGGGCCAGAAACCGCTGAACAGGATACGAATTTCGTATAATTTACGCATCGTGTGAACAGTGCAATGTTGTGCATGTCACATTCTTCGGCGTGGGTACTTGACGTTTCTTTCTCCCCTCTACTGAGTGATAAAATGAATAAGTCTCCCATAGGAAAGACACACGTAATAACGGTTTGAATCAGGCTTCACCTCTCCTCTCGCCTGTCCTCGTCTCATGCATAGCTTCGCTGTGCAGGTTTCTTTCAGCCGATAATATTTCTTTGTCGCGGCTCGTGCCGCTTAAATTGTTCTTATCGGCTTAAGAAACCTGCACAGATTTAGGGTCCCTCCCTCCTCCCACAGGCGAAGCCTTCATTTCTCATTGAAGTGAGCTCTGCAAGCCGGGTAGCCGGGTAAGAAGGGAGGGGGAGGTGGGGTCGACAATGCGCATGCCTGCACAGAGCCGGGAATTTTAAATTTCCGATGATTTTGGCGGAAAATTCAACCACACTCAACCTTCGGGAATTGGCCATATGACCAGGAGTGTGGTATAGGATTATCGCTATAGCTTCGCTGTGCAGGTTTCTTAAGCCGATAAGAAGAATTTAAGCGGCACGAGCCGCGACAAAGAAATATTATCACCTGAGTGGGTACTCACATGGCAATTCAAATCTCCAAATCGAAAAAATGAAGATGCACAAGTGTATTTGTGAGGTTTTTCACTAGTGTGACTTTTTCATATGAAGATTCAGATCACCATCTTGAGAAAATGAAGTCACATGAGATGTATTTATGAGACTTATAACCAATGTGATCTCTTGTATGCATCTTCATATTCTTAGGGAAAACCAATGAAGATCATTTGTGCAAGTTCTCTTCAAAGTTGGGGGCCAAGTACTATAACTGGAGACTTAAGAACATAATAAAAACTTACCACCCATGTGAATTCTTGTATGACAATTCAGTTCTTCAGATTGAAAAAATAAGATTCACATAAAGTACACTTATGAGACATATCATCAAAATGGTAGTGAAAGACAAAGAGAAGGCAACTCAACCAGCAACCAAACTGGTCCTCAGTCTGGTAGATAAGCCATGAGGAATGACTTAAAGTACTGGGCCTACCAACTTTGAAAGATCAAAGAGAAAGAGATGACATGATTATAGTGTTCAGGTCATTAAAGGGGATAGATTGCATTGATATAAGAGATCTGATTAAAGATGAGAGGGCTTTAAGAGGTCATGGAAGTAAATTGATAAAGGATGTGAAGAGAGATGTATATATATGTGGAATAGCTTAGAAGGTGATATAGCCCAAGCTCAAACAGTACATGAATTCAAAGTTAAATATAATTGGAAATCAAAGATATAGATTAAGTTGGAACTGTACATGAATTTGAGTCTAGGGATGTTAGAAAATTAGAAAATAGGAGATGGGACCCAATGAGCGTTGCTCCTTTCCTGTATACTACAATTAAATAAATACAAGACTCTCCCTTATGTTCCCCCCCCCCACACACACACACACACCTCCACAGAGGCTGGGGTAGACTCCAAAGAACAGACATGTTTGGGTTATGGGAAGAGGAGTGTCCAGATAAATGGTTGGCAATCTTAATGAATATCAACATCACTGGAATCACATGAAACATTATCGGCTGAAAGAAACCTGCACAGCGAAGCTATAGCGATAATCCTATACCACACTCCTGGTCATATGGCCAATTCCCGAAGGTTGAGTGTGGTTGAATTTTCCGCCAAAATCATCGGAAATTTAAAATTCCCGGCTCTGTGCAGGCATGCGCATTGTCGACCCCACCTCCCCCTCCCTACCCCTCCCTTCTTACCCGGCTGCCCGGCTTGCGGAGTTGCGGAGCTCACTTACATCGCGGAAACGGGACAGAGTGGTCAACTTGCTGCCCACATGGGAGCAGGCGGTCCCGTTTCCTGCTGGTTAATCGTCTGTTAGTTTTATCGCTTTCCGCTTGGCTGCTGGTTTGTCCCATTCTTCGACTACCCTTTTAGTGATCCAAATGTTACCTTCTTATATCTTGTGCTCCGGTTTGTGCCCGTTGCTGCGAGTCTGGTAGTGCGGAGGGGGGCTTCTGGTGTCGGCGGCCCCTTACCTAAGTTCTATGGTCCCACAGCTTGGATTGTCAGGACCTAGGCGTAGACTTTGATATTATACGAGCACAATCCGTTCCCGTCTTCGAGCCGTCCGTGGTAAGAACCCGGGCCTCTCGGAAGACCTGGGAACGTGTCTTATGGTACGGAGGGTGGCGCCCCCCAGGGTCATCAGGCCTCTCGGCAGCCCCATACATCCGACCATCATCGGTCCTCTATTGCCTCACGGTTTGTATCAAGCCCTAGGCGTAGACTTTGACCATATACGATCGCAATCCGTCCCCGTCTTCAGGCCGTCCGTGGCAAGAACCCGAGCCTCTCGGAAGACGTGGGAACGTGTCTTATGGTACGGAGGGTGGCGCCCCCCAGGGTCCTCAGGCCTCTCGGCAGCCCCATACCTCCGACCATCATCGGTCCTCTATTGCCTCACGGTTTGTATCAAGCCCTAGGCGTAGACTTTGACCATATACGATCGCAATCCGTCCCTGTCTTCAGGCCGTCCGTGGTAAGAACCCGGGCCTCTCGGAAGACGTGGGAACGTGTCTTATGGTGCGGAGGGTGGCGCCCCCCAGGGTCATCAGGCCTCTCGGCAGCCCCATACCTCCGGTCATCAATGGTCCTCTCACGCCTCACAGCTTGTTCCGTCAGGCCATAGGCGTCCCGTAATCCGTTCCCCATACGTCTTCGGGTCGTCCGCGGTTAGAATCCGGGCCTCTCGGAGGATAGGGGAACGTGTCCTATGGTACGGAGGGGGGTGCTCCCGAGGATCATCAGGCCTCTCGGCAGCCCCATACCTCCGACCAGTAATGGCCCTCTAACGCCTTATGGCTTGCTTTGTCAGGCCCTAGGCGTAGACTGACATTTCCACTCGTAATCCGTTCCCCATAGGTCTTCGAGCCGTCCGTGGTAAGAACCCGGGCTTCCCGGAGGACAAGGGGACGTGTCTTATGATACGGAGGGTGGCCCCCCGAGGGTCATCAGGCCTCGGCAGCACCATACCTCCGACCTTCAATGGTCTAACGCCTCACGGCACCACCCTCCTTCCATGTTTCTTAAGCAAAAAAAAAAAAAAATAATATAAATAAATAAAAAAATAAATAAATGAATAAATAATAAATAGTAATAATAAATAATAAATAATAAATAATAAATAAATAAATAAATAAATAAATAATAAATAAATGAATAAAAAAAAAAAAAAAAAAAAAAATACATAAAAAAATACATAAAAAAATACATAAAGACTAAAAATACATAAATACATAAAAATACATAAAAAATACATAAAAAATACATAAAAAATACATAAAAATAAAAAAAAATACATAAATAAAATAAATACATAAATAAATACATAAATAAATACATAAATAAATACATAAATACATACATAAATACATACATACATACATACATACATACATACATACATAAATACATAAATACATACATACATAAATACATACATACATAAATACATACATACATAAATACATACATACATAAATACATACATACATAAATACATACATACATAAATACATACATACATAAATACATACATACATAAATACATACATACATAAATACATACATACATAAATACATACATACATAAATACATACATACATAAATACATACATAAATACATACATACATAAATACATACATACATAAATACATACATACATAAATACATACATACATAAATACATACATACATAAATACATACATAAATACATACATAAATACATACATAAATACATACATAAATACATACATAAATACATACATAAATACATACATAAATACATACATAAATACATACATAAATACATACATAAATACATACATAAATACATACATAAATACATAAATACATAAATACATACATACATAAATACATACATACATAAATACATACATAAATACATACATACAAACAAACACACACAAACGCACAAACGCACAAATACACAAATACACAAATACATACATACATACATACCATGTTACCACACAGCTCTTCTCTTGAGCCACAGCCAACCTCTTATCAACTTCACCTGGCTTGAGTTTAAAGATGACTTGCCTGATGTTCCACCCCCAAGTAAAACACAAAAGAACTTTAGGCTTAGGGAGTCTAGTGTTAGAATTAGTATAAATCAGTTCAAAGATAATCTATAAACATTTAGCGTAATGAGAAGAGGAAAATTATTTAAATAGTACAGTTTAAGTTGACGCAAAGTGCTAGGTATTGTATAGATAAAATGCCTTCGACCTTAAAAAAAAAAAAAAAAGTGTGACTCAGGTCGAAATGGACATGACTTTTCCTATTTAACTTGAGCTAATCTACAGTCATGATGGTCGAGAATTTTATCATGTTGAAATTAATTTCGACGCTCACTGTGACTCAGGTCGAAATGGACATGACTTTTCCTATTCAACTTAAGCTAATCTATAATCATGATGGTCAAGAATTTTACCATGTTAAACTCAATTTCAACGCTCACTGGGACTCGCGTCGAAAGTACCATGACTTTTCCTATTTAACTTGAGCTAATCTACAGTCATGATGGTCGAGAATTTTACCATGTTAAAATTAATTTCGACACTTACTGTGACTCAGGTCGAAATGGACATGACTTTTCCTATTCAACTTAAGCTAATTTACAGTCATAATGGTCGAGAATTTTACCATGTTAAAATCAATTTCGACGCTCACTGTGACTCAGGTCGAAATGGATATGACTTTTTTTATTTAACTTAAGCTAATCTATAATCATGATGGTCAAGAATTTTACCATGATAAAATCAATTTCAACGCTCACTGGGACTCGGGTCGAAAGGACCATGACTTTTCCTATTCAACTTGAGCTAATCTACAGTCATGATGGTCGAGACTTTTAAAATTGTTAAAATTAATTTCGACGCTCACTGTGACTCAGGTCGAAATGGACATGACTTTTCCTATTCAACCTAAGCTAATCTACAGTCATGATGGTCGAGAATTTTACCATGTTAAAATTAATTTCGACGCTCACTGTGACTCAGGTCGAAATGAACATGACTTTTCCTATTCAACTTAAGCTAATCTACAGTCATGATGGTCGAGAATTTTACCATGTTAAATTAATTTCGACGCTCACTGTGACTCAGGTCGAAAAGGACATGACTTTTCCTATTCAACATAAGCTAACCTATAGTCATGATGGTTAAGAACTTTACCATGTCAAAACTAATTTCGAGACATGGTTAAATGGTAAAGATTTTGAGGCCACAAGAAAGGTGGGGGTGTTCTGTTGTACGTTAAAAGCAATGTCTATGCTTGTGTTTTAGAGAAAGTGAAACAGGATGCATATGACAGTTTGTGGGTAGAATTAACCCAAACAAATGGACAAAAAATGAATGTAGGTGTAATATATAGGCCAAAGACATTATCATTGGCAGACGACAAACTGTTGTTTCAAGAACTGTCTAGCTTCTGCAACCGGGACTTATTGATAATGGGTGATTTCAATTTTACTGACATTGATTGGATGACCCTTGAACATGGCCATATAGGTAGTCGCTTGATTGATTTTCTTGGTGACAGTTACTTAGTTCAGCATGTAAAAGAGCCCATAAGACATGGAAACTTATTCGATCTATTGATCATTAGCCCCGAAAGCATAATAACCGATGTAGAAGTCGGTGAAACTGTTGCAAATAGCGATCACAACTTAGTTAGATTCAAACTACAATTTTTTTTTTAGAATAGATACTTGTGTTTCTAAAATACCCGATTTCAGTAAAGCTCAGTTCATAGGGCTACGTCAGGAGCTTCAGCTTACAGATTGGAAGGCAAAATTAAGCGAAAGACCTGTAGATCAGATGTGGGAAATATTTCAAAATACGCTTACTAAGATGATTCATACTTACATCCCATTTAAGGACAGACGTTCCCCAAATCAGGCTCGCCCAAAATGGCTTGACAAAGAAACTGAAAAAATATTGCTAAAAAGAGACAGGCTTATAAGAAATACAAGTGCTCGGGTGCATCTAATGACTATCAAAGTTATGTATTAATACAGAGAGATTTAAAAAAAGAAAAAAAAAGAAAACAACAATACGAAATTAATATCGTTGATAAATTCAAAGAGAATTCCAAAGAATTCTATATTAGAGAATTTTTTTTTGTCAGGAATCACATTGGTCCACTATTATCTACTGACGGTCAACTTGAATATTCAAATGAAGGAGTGTGATATTTTAAACAACTATTTTAGCTCAGTATTCTTAAACGAAACACCTCAAAGCGAACTCCAAACTGAAACCTGTTCGTAGTCTAAGGTAAACTTACTCACTACGGTAAATATAACAAAATAAAAAATTAAAAGTTGTATAGAGAAACTCAAAGTTGATAAAACACCAGGGCCTGACGGTTGGCATCCAAGAATCTTAAAGGAAATGAAAGTTGTGATTGTTGTTCCATCGGAAATTATTTTCAAGAAATCTATCATATCCGGAGATGTCCCAAAGAGAATGGAAGCTAGCTAACGTTATTACCATACTAAAAATGTGACAAAAAGAACCCAAATAACTACAGACCTATAAATTTGACTTCAATCGTAGGAAAGTTTATGGAAAGTATCATCAGAGTTGCTATCGAACATCATTTAGAAAGTAACTGTTTGATAAATGATAACCAACATGGTTTCAGACGGAAACGTTCTTGCGTGACTAACTTACTCGAATTCTACAACACAGTCATCTCGAATTATAACAAAAGAAACAATATAGATTTGATATATCTAGGCTTTGCAAAAGCTTTTCATACCGTCCCCCACGAAAGACTACTTACTAAATTAGCTTCACACGGAGTAATTGGTAACCTATTAAGTTGGACTAGTAATTGATTGAATAATCGAAAACAGAGAGTTGTTTTGAATGGTAAATCTTCTGGATGGAAAAATGTTATGACTGGAGATGCTCAGGGTTCCGTTCTTGGACCACTTCTATTCATAGTATATATAAGTGATATAGACCACGGACTAAAATCTATTGTCTCCAAATTTTGCTGATGATACAAAACTGTGCGGAAGAAGATTTAGATAAACTACAACAATGGTCTGAAAAGTGGCTAATGAAATTTAACACAAGCAAATGCAAGGTTGTGCACATAGGTCAAAATAACAGTAAGTACGATTACAAGTTATTTGGAAATTCGTTAAGAAAAGTGGATAGTGGAAAGGATCTTGGCGTGATTACCAGTAACGATCTCTAATCATCTAAGCAGTGTATTTCAACCTGTGAGAAAGCAAATAAGATTCTAGGACTGATTGCGCGATCTTTTGACTTCAAAAGTCCATCTCTCATTAACAAGCTATATAAATCGTTAGTTCGTCCACATTTGGAATATGCTGTTTCCGCATGGTCACCGAATCTCATTAAAGATATTGACAGATTGGAAAAAGTACAACGGCGAGCCACAAAACTGATTCCATATATCAAAACTAAATCATACGAAAATCGACTAAAACACATGAATCTTTTTTTCCCTAAAAATCGTAGACTCAGAATTGACAACATCAAAAGTGACCAAATTTTTACACTAAATGAGAATCCACCCGACAAATGATAATGGTCTCAAACTGTCAGGAAATAGATTTAATTTGGAAGTGGGTAGAAACAACTTGGTTAATGAATGGAATAGACTTCCTGCAGAGGCAGTGCAATGTAGTTCGGTTCGAAGTTTTAAGATTCGTTTAGATGAACATCTAAGCAAGATGCTGTAGTGACTGTCATTTATTCTATATTATTTGTTTGGTATTATTTGTCTGTTTATTATCATTGGCTTGATTTCCATTTATTATTAGTTATCTGTCAATTTATTGTTATTTACTATTTACCTGTTTGTTCATTATTTAACTATACCTATGCATTTATTTACTTTATTCATTATTATCTATATCATTATAATTCTATCTATTTTTATTCATTTATCATTATTATAAATTTTTCTCCGCATCCGACCTAGTTATGGACCAAGATGTCTCCTGTCGGCATGCTCCACCTTTGTAATCCTTTGTAAGATGTAATGTGACATATATTTTGTGTCATGGGTCTGTTGTCGGTGAAAAAGCTGTATGTGGTATTGTGACTAGGGAATTGCATGAACATATTAATTGTATAAGTAATGAAGAGCGATATTCCAAAAGAATAGAAGGTAGCACTGCAGCAGAAGTACATGCAAGACATGAAAGTTTAAAACTAACGTCCAACAGAGGAAGATCATTATATTTATTTGTAGATAGTGAGAGTGCATTACTTGCACTTGATTCAAAATTCCATAGTGATGATAACCGCCTTGTTTTTAAGTGTAAATAAAAAGTTAATGAAGGACATGCAATCAATGTAACTATTGTATAGATAGCAGCATTACACTGTGGAATATATGTGAATGATGTAGCTGATGATTTAGCTAAACCAGGAAGAGATATTAGGCATGGTTGATATGATGAGTGTAGCAAGGAAGAAATAAAAGTGAAAAGGAGAAAAGAAAGAGACGACACTTGGGACGTAGATAATAAAAGACAATTGGTGGTAATGCTATGGTGTAAAAAATGAGGTGAAGTAAGGTTGTGATAGTGTAGAAGTAGGCAGGAAATGTTGTTTAGTTAGAGAAAAGATATGAATATAGGAGTCAACGGCCATACCACTCTGCGGAAGACACACACCGGTTCTCGTCCGATCAGCCAAGTCCCCTTCCATACGGTGCCGCATACGTAGGCGGCACGAGGAGCAAGTGGATACGCGAGGCTGCCATATCGACGTCTTGATTATATTTATTGTAGTTGCCCCTGCGTAATGACATACTCAGTCTAAACTGTCTTCATCACATTTTCTATGGTTATCAATATTCACGGGTGAAAGAGAGAACGATCAATATAAGCGGTGACTATATTTTATGATGCGAGTATTATTACGACACATCGTACGTCTAACAGGTAATGCCAAGGTCAGAAATCTCTTCCGTGTGGTCCACGTAGTCTTCGAACGCACGGACCGGGCGCAGTGGATGTGGGCGTCCTCCCTCCAGGAAGGATTGTATTCTGAGAGGGCCGATCATGTCGTCCGCTCGGCCGTTCCTGGCCAGGAATGTTGGTGCTTCGCTGTGCAGGTTTCTTAAGCCGATAAGAACAATTTAAGCGGCACGAGCCGCGACAAAGAAATATTTTGTTGCTACCACAAATACCTAAAATCACATCATCTTTAATGTCATCATCTTTTCATTCATGACCCTTTCACCCCATCCAAGGATGAGATCAATGGATGGGATGAAAGGGTCTTTGAGCAAGATAGGAATGGCTGTTGAGCAAGGGAGGATGGAGGCAAGTAAATGGGTGACTGGAGGATGGTTGTGTATGAATGATTTTTTTTATGCAACCTAAAGGGATTTCTCCCTGTTTTCTCTATTTTCTGCATGAGGGGACAGGGAGGGAGGGGAGGGGTTGCCATGTAAAAAAGTGGCTCTGCTAGGGATGTGCTGCAAAAATTTCAGAAACACACAAGTGCAGATATTTAACCTAACCTATTTTTAGAATAAAATGGCATCATTATTATATATAATTGGTAATATCATATTGAAAAGAAAATCCATAGAAAAAATAATCTTTCAAAAAAATAGATAAATAAATAAATACTAATGAATTTTTTTTATTAGTGTGCTACTAGAATAGAACCAGTATCTTATTACAGTTTAATCAGTTATCAATTTGATCTTATTACTTCACTACACATGTTTAGGCATGCATAAGCATATAAGCATGTCACTACCAGTATGCTTCTCATTTGGAAAATCAATCACAAGGTTGCCAATCTGTGAAATCATTGTATCAATAATGGGAATGTCTTTCAATACCTCTGTATTGTGATTCTCATCAGTACTCGTACTAGAAAGCTCAGTCAATTTAATATGGGGGCAAATTCAACTATTCACTGCCTCCTGCAGATCATCTACCATCTTAGGTTATTTAACTTGGCATTACCTGTTAGACGTACGATGTGTCGTAATAATACTCGCATCATAAAATATAGTCACCGCTTATATTGATCGTTCTCTCTTTCACCCGTGAATATTGATAACCATAGAAAATGTGATGAAGACAGTTTAGACTGAGTATGTCATTACGCAGGGGCAACTACAATAAATATAATCAAGACGTCGATATGGCAGCCTCGCGTATCCACTTGCTCCTCGTGCCGCCTACGTATGCGGCACCGTATGGAAGGGGACTTGGCTGATCGGACGAGAACCGGTGTGTGTCTTCCGCAGAGTGGTATGGCCGTTGACTCCTATATTCATATCTTTTCTCTAACTAAACAACATTTCCTGCCTACTTCTACACTATCACAACCTTACTTCACCTCATTTTTTACACCATAGTATTACCACCAATTGTCTTTTATTATCTACGTCCCAAGTGTCGTCTCTTTCTTTTCTCCTTTTCACTTTTATTTCTTCCTTGCTACACTCATCATATCAACCATGCCTAATATCTCTTCCTGGTTTAGCTAAATCATCAGCTACATCATTCACATATATTCCACAGTGTAATGCTGCTATCTATACAATAGTTACATTGATTGCATGTCCTTCATTAACTTTTTATTTACACTTAAAAACAAGGCGGTTATCATCACTATGGAATTTTGAATCAAGTGCAAGTAATGCACTCTCACTATCTACAAATAAATATAATGATCTTCCTCTGTTGGACGTTAGTTTTAAACTTTCATGTCTTGCATGTACTTCTGCTGCAGTGCTACCTTCTATTCTTTTGGAATATCGCTCTTCATTACTTATACAATTAATATGTTCATGCAATTCCCTAGTCACAATACCACATACAGCTTTTTCACCGACAACAGACCCATGACACAAAATATATGTCACATTACATCTTACAAAGAATTACAAAGGCGGAGCATGCCGACAGGAGACCTTTTGGTCCATAACTAGGTCGGATGCGGAGAAGAAACTATAATAATGATAGATAAATAAAAATAGATAGAATTATAATGATATAGATAATGATAAATAAAGTCAATAAATGCATAGGTATAGTTAAATAATGAACAAACAGGTAAATAGTAAATAACAATAAATTGACAGATAACTAATAATAAATGGAAATCAAGCCAATGATAATAAACAGACAAATAATACCAAACAAATAATATAGAATAAATGACAGTCACTACAGCATCTTGCTTAGATGTTCATCTAAACGAATCTTAAAACTTCGAACCGAACTACATTGCACTGCCTCTGCAGGAAGTCTATTCCATTCATTAACCAAGTTGTTTCTACCCACTTCCAAATTAAATCTATTTCCTGACAGTTTGAGACCATTATCATTTGTCGGGTGGATTCTCATTTAGTGTAAAAATTTGGTCACTTTTGATGTTGTCAATTCTGAGTCTACGATTTTTAGGGAAAAAAAGATTCATGTGTTTTAGTCGATTTTCGTATGATTTAGTTTTGATATATGGAATCAGTTTTGTGGCTCGCTGTTGTACTTTTTCCAATCTGTCAATATCTTCAATGAGATTCGGTGACCATACGTGACAGCATATTTCAAATGTGGAAGAGCTAACGATTTATATAGCTTGGCAATGGGAGATGGACATTTGAAGTCAAAGAATTGCGCAATCAGTCCTAGAATCTTATTTGCTTTCTCACAGGTTGAAATACACTGCTTAGATGATTAGAGATCGTTACTGGTAATCACGCCAAGATCCTTTCCACTATCCACTTTTCTTAACGAATTTCCAAATAACTTGTAATCGTACTTACTGTTATTTTGACCTATGTGCACAACCTTGCATTTGCTTGTGTTAAATTTCATTAGCCACTTTTCAGACCATTGTTGTAGTTTATCTAAATCTTCTTCCGCACAGTTTTGTATCATCAGCAAAATTTGGAGACAATAGATTTTAGTCCGTGGTCTATATCACTTATATATACTATGAATAGAAGTGGTCCAAGAACGGAACCCTGAGCATCTCCAGTCATAACATTTTTCCATCCAGAAGTTTTACCATTCAAAACAACTCTCTGTTTTCGATTATTCAATCAATTACTAGTCCAGCTTAATATGCTACCAATTACTCCGTGTGAAGCTAATTTAGTAAGTAGTCTTTCATGGAGGACGGGATCAAAAGCTTTTGCAAAGCCTAGATATATCAAATCTATATTGTTTCTTTTGTCATCATTCGAGATAACTGTGTTGTAGAATTCGAGTAAGTTAGTCACGCAAGAACGTTTCCGTCTGAAACCATGCTGGTTATCATTTATCAAACAGTTACTTTCTAAATGATGTTCGATAGCAACTCTGATGATACTTTCCATAAACTTTCCTACGATTGAAGTCAAATTTATAGGTCTGTAGTTATTTGGGTTCTTTTTGTCACATTTTTAGTATGGTAATAACGTTAGCTAGCTTCCATTCTCTTTGGAACATCTCCGGATATGATAGATTTCTTGAAAATAATTTCCGATGGAACAACAATCACAACTTTCATTTCATTTAAGATTCTTGGATGCCAACCGTCAGGCCCTGGTGTTTTATCAACTTTGAGTTTCTCTATACAACTTTTAATTTTCTATTTTGTTATATTTACCGTAGTGAGTAAGTTTACCTTAGACTATGAACAGGTTTCAGTTTGGAGTTCGCTTTGAGGTGTTTCGTTTAAGAATACTGAGCTAAAATAGTTGTTTAAAATATCACACTCCTTCATTTGAATATTCAAGTTGACCGTCAGTAGATAATAGTGGACCAATGTGATTCCTGACAAAAAAAAAAAATTCTCTAATATAGAATTCTTTGGAATTCTCTTTGAATTTATCAACGATATTAATTTCGTATTGTTGTTTTCTTTTTTTTCTTTTTTTAAATCTCTCTGTATTAATACATAACTTTGATAGTCATTAGATGCACCCGAGCACTTGTATTTCTTATAAGCCTGTCTCTTTTTAGCAATATTTTTTTCAGTTTCTTTGTCAAGCCATTTTGGGCGAGCCTGATTTGGGGAACGTCTGTCCTTAAATGGGATGTAAGTATGAATCATCTTAGTAAGCGTATTTTGAAATATTTCCCACATCTGATCTACAGGTCTTTCGCTTAATTTTGCCTCCCAATCTGTAAGCTGAAGCTCCTGACGTAGTCCTATGAACTGAGCTTTACTGAAATCGGGTATTTTAGAAACACAAGTATCTATTCTAAAAAAAAATTGTTGTTTGAATCTAACTAAGTTGTGATCGCTATTTGCAACAGTTTCACCGACTTCTACATCGGTTATTATGCTTTCGGGGCTAATGATCAATAGATCGAATAAGTTTCCATGTCTTATGGGCTCTTTTACATGCTGAACTAAGTAACTGTCACCAAGAAAATCAATCAAGCGACTACCTATATGGCCATGTTCAAGGGTCATCCAATCAATGTCAGTAAAATTGAAATCACCCATTATCAATAAGTCCCGGTTGCAGAAGCTAGACAGTTCTTGAAACAACAGTTTGTCGTCTGCCAATGATAATGTCTTTGGCCTATATATTACACCTACATTCATTTTTTGTCCATTTGTTTGGGTTAATTCTACCCACAAACTGTCATATGCATCCTGTTTCACTTTCTCTAAAACACAAGCATAGACATTGCTTTTAACGTACAACAGAACACCCCCACCTTTCTTGTGGCCTCAAAATCTTTACCATTTAACCATGTCTCGGTTATTCCTATCATATCGAGATTTTTCGCTTTTGACATACGCCTGTCTTTCTTGAAATTTGTTCCTAATACTACGAGCATTAAAGTACATGGTCTTAAGAAACTCGTGATTTCATTGACATTTAATGCCTTATTAACATATCCCCGGGGCATCACGGACATCTGGACGCTCACGGTCATCCGATCTCTTTTGTACACTTTGCCCCCCTACGTCACCGCGTTCCACATCAGCCTCCCGCCGTTCATTGACATTCTGTCCGGCATCCCTTCCTAAAATTATATTTAGTCCTCCCCTGACATTATATCCTACCGTGATATTTTGTCCTCCACTATCATTACATCCCATCGTGATCTTTTGTCCTCCACTGCCATTACATCCCATCGTGATATTTTTCCTTCATTGACATTCTGCCCGGCATTCCTTCCTAAAATTATATTTTGTCCTCCAATGACATTATATCCTACTGTGATATTTTGTCCTCCACTATAATTACATCCCATCGTGACATTTTATCCTTCACTATCATTACATCCCAACGTGATCTTTTGTCCTCCACTGTCATTACATCCCATCATGATATTTTGTCCTTTGACATTACATCCTAATGTAATATTTCGTCCTCTACCGACATTATATCCTAAAATTATATTTTGTCCTATACTGGCTCTATGTGGCGGAATTTTTTACGTTTGGAGATTTGGAAGATGAATTATTGTAACCAAAGTTGTTTTCACTCAAACGAACTTTGAAAAGTCTGCACTGGTTAACCCCGTGGAAGCCCAGTGTGAGAGTACCTTTACACGCTTCCCATCTCGCCATTCTTTCACGTTAATTTCCCAACTCAAATACATCTACTATCTGTCACCGCTTCCACAATATATTTAACTCTCAGTCTGCTCTCTCACCCAACTTGCACTCTTCCTCTCTTTCAGCTCAATTCCCATCACTGATCTCTCCATTCTTCTCTGTGCACTGCTTTGTCTCTGTCGCCTTCGTCAGTTTCTAAGTTTGACATTTTTAGATTGTAGCTGTCATTATACACAGATTATAAATTTTGCATTTCAGACACGTAGACAGACTCCCAACTAAATGTAACACGCAATTCATTTCCATGATATTTAGTCACTTCTAGTATTTGGCCTGAATTATTACACTACAACTTCTTCAAGACTCTCGCCGTCAATTAGCATTGGTTTTGAACTTTCGAGTTCAACATTATTTTGGGTTTTAATCTTATTCACCTTATGTGATATTTTCCTTATTCAACTCACTCAGTATATATTGAAAGTCTTTTGTTATTTCTGAAATGAGAATAATATCATCCACAGATTAAGATGATTAAAACATTCCTATTATTCGTCAAACCTTTCCTTTTCCAACTCATCCCTCCGAAAATATCTTTCAGGCAATAAATAGCTTGGGTGAAATTGTATTTTTACATTTTTAAGTAATCGAATTACAGCGGTATCTTTCGCATAAATGTTCTCTATAAACGTTACAATGTGTTCTATTCTTTGATTGTAGAATCTAGTATTGTCATGTAATCTACTGAGTCAAATGCTTTTTCGTAATTTACGAAAGCTAAACAAAGAGGTTCATTACATTCTGTCATTTTCTCGAACAGATGATTCATCGTCTGGAAATGGTCTAGAGTAGAGTATCAGTTTCTAAGGCCTGCATAAACTCTTGATTGTTTTTATATAAACCTTTACTAGGTTTACTCAAACACTATCATAGACAAAGAAATCAACCTCTTTCTGACACGTACCCAAACTCAACAGGAACAAAAACCCACACAGACTATACACAAAATTTTCTTTAAGAATCAAATGACACCCGCATATAAAACTGACGAACGGGTCTTAAAAGAAATCATCACAAGGAATGTCACATGTATCAACCCACAAGAAAAATTAGCCACAATTATATACTACAAAAACACAACCGTCTCTAGCCTGTTCATGAAGAATAACCAGACAAAAGATAACAACACCCTAAAGCAAGCGAATGTGGTATACCAATACTCCTGCTCCGAAGAAGGTTGCAAACTTCTGCCTAACATGAATTATATTGGTGTTACCACTACTTCACTTAGCCGAAGGCTCACAATGCATGCCCGCGATGGTAGCATACGGAAACATATGACTCAATATCACAACAGAAATCCAACAAGACAAGACCTAGTTAACAATACCAAAATACTCAAACACTGTAACAATCACAAAAAACTACACATCCTGGAGAAAGTCTACATTTCACAACACACACCAATCATCAACATACAAACAAACACATTAGGCACCTTACTCTTAAACAAAGAATCCGTCACACCAGGACAAAATTTCCCTCGACCATATGACATACAACATCAACGGACATCTTGTCCAGTTCCCCCCCCCCCAGTCATTATAATCTGACTCGAACCTCTCCCAATTCCACCTCACCGTCCAGCTTCCCACCCCCGCAGTCATTATGATCTGACCCGAACCTCTCCTAATTCCACCTCACTGGAACCATAAAGCCTTGTCATTTTGTAACTCCTTAGCATAATTGACATGGACCTTTTCCTGTCATTTTATCTGCCTGAAGATGGTTGTATGTAACAACCGAAACCTTGCGATTGTATTGATATAATTAGTGTCAATATACCATGGATCTCGGTAGACTTGTGTTTAGTCTACCCTTGGACTATAAGAAACATATAAGAAGAATGGAAAAAACAACTAAGAAGATAGTTGAAACTGAATTAGCATTGGTCTTTAACAAGACATATATATATATATAAATTCTCTTTGGGGCATATTGAATTGTATGCAACAGCAAATTGAGCTCTGATGAGTTTCAAGTCTTCTAAAGATCTCTCTAGCATGGAGAGGTAAAGAAAAAACCAAGTTGCCGATAGAAGCCATCTAATGGGTAGAACAGGATACAAGACGTTTCGCTAATCACAGTTAGCATTTTCAATTGTGACAATAGCAAAGAAATGGGTGATTGTAAATACAGAAGGTAAACACTAGGAAAGATTACAAAGAATGACCGTTATTCTATCGGGAAGGGGAACTGTGGCCACCGGGAAAGGACACTCAGATGACCGTTACTGTGGCCTGGGTGTCCATCGCGGACGGAGTGACTGCTCATGGGAGGGCTGATTTGTCTCGTAGCTGGGTTGTCTGGTTTGGCGGATTCTGAATGGCTTGAGGATGGTGGGGGCTTCCTGTTGGGTGTTCAGTGTAGGTTGGCTGTATTTAATGTGGAGGGCCTCAAGGAGGGCAAGGCGGCAACTTGGTTTTTTCTTTACCTCTCCATGCTAGAGAGATCTTTAGAAGACATGAAACTCTTCATCGGAAACTCATCAGAGCTCAATTTGCTGTTGCATACAATTCAATATGCCTCAAAGAAAATATTTTGCCGCGTTACTCCAATATATATATATACATATATATACATATACATATTATACATATATACATATATATATATATGTATATATATAAGTATATATATATATGTATATATATATATATATATATATATATATATATATATATATATATAATCTATTGCTGATAACCACAGGGAAAAAACGGAAAAGAAAACTAGAATTCCCAAGCGCTTTCGTGATATTTCACATCTTCAGGGGATTACAACAAAGAAAATTGTCACAGGTATATAAGAGGTAATACAATAAACTGGGAAAGGAACGGACATAACACATGGAGAAAATGTCACAAACATTGAACACTTACAATTAAATCATTTTTGTAATGGTTTAATTTGATTGCAAATTTTGTCAATGATAAAATTATCTAATTTAAACATACCATAGCTAATATTAATATTAGATCCTTCAGAATTTTTTATCATGCAACTTTCAATGATATTTCTTTTGGCAAATGAATCACAATTTATTATAGAAGAGGCATTGGTCCAATCGATACGATGATCGAAATATCTCATATGGATAAACAGCGCACTAGACTCTTGTGCTGTTTTTACACTGTACTTGTGTTGCTTGACCCTAGCTGCGAGTTCTTTGCCTGTTTGTCCAAGATAATACATTTCACAATCTCTGCAAGGGATCCTGTATATGCAACCAACTGAGTCATTATATATATATATATTCGGTGGTAGATGCTAACACCTCATAGTCATTTCCAAGGACACAGGAATTGTATCCTATACTGGCTGCTGCAGCATTACTGTTTATACGACATAGTTTATCATGTTACTTTTTTATGAAAGTAGCAGTTGGCGACAAGACTGACAAGTTAAACACCAGGTAAGGACGGGAACTTTATTTGCACGACGGTTTGCTTATCACAGCTTTTTCAAGTACTTGAAAAAGCTGTATTAAGCGAAACGTCGTACAATTAAAGGCTCCGTCCTCACATGGTACTTTTTTGCCCGAGGGAGGGTATGGTAATACCATATAACCCCATTTAATGTTTTCCACATTCTAAGATGGTTTCCTAGTGGAGTATCGGAGACTATTTTCAGGGACTCATATTCTGTAACTGATTGTCAAACTCAATTAATTCACACCTGGCTGTCTGTAGGAGCTTTTTCAAACAAATGAATCAAGTGAAGGTTCTTCCCTTTGTTGATTCATTAATTCCTTTCTGTAAAAAGAGGCATATTTAGGATAAACATGTTGAGAATATAGAAAATTTAATTTGAATGTTTATTTCTAGCCTAACCTAGTGATTACAAGCTCTGCGAATAGTTCAGAATCAGCCAAGATATTCCCAGTCACTCCTGGAGACATCGCCTTGTGGCCAGCTATGCCATTGGTGCGCATTACGTCTTGAGACCTTAAAGACCATGACAACCTGGCCTGTAAGCAAATCCGAGTCTAAATACAATGAATGTAATATATATATTTAAGTAAACTTCTGACTCCATCTTTGATGATTACGGGATTTGTGCAAGATAAGCAATAAAAATGGATGGTGAGTTGGGGAGAACATTTGCCAGAAATTATAAAGAACCTTTTCAAGCCTACTGGCGAACTTCTCCAGTTACTGCTTAATCAAAGATTACAAAGGCGGAGCATGCCGACAGGAGACCTTTTGATCCATATCTAGGTCGGATGCGAAAAAAAAAATCATATTAATAATAAAATTATAAATAAAAACTATAATAATGTAAATAAATAAAATACATGAATAAATGCATAGGTATAGTTAAATAATAAACAAACAGGTAAATAGTAAATAATAATAAATTGACATATAACTAATAATAAATGAAAATCAGACAGACAAATGATAACAAAACAAAAACAAATAATATAAGATATATTATAATCATTACAGCATTTTACTTAGGTATTTATCTAAATGATTCTTAAAGCTTCGAACTGAACTACATTGCACTACCTGTGCAGGAAGTTTATTCCATTCATTAACTCCTCGGTTGGCAAAGTTGTTTCTACCCACTTTCAAATTGAATCTATTTCCGGACAGTTTGAGACCATTGTTTCTTGTCTGATTCTCATTCAATGTGAAAATTTTGTCACTTTTGATGTTGTCAATTCCCTTTAAAATCTTAAAGACCTGTATCAAGTCACCTCTGAGTCTACGCTTTTTTAGGGAAAACAGATTCATGTGTTTTAGTCGATTTTCGTATGATTTATTTTTGATATTTGGAATCAGTTTTGTGGCTCGCCGTTGTACTTTTTCCAGTCTGTCAATGTCTTTAATGAGATTCGGTGACCATACGGAAACAGCATATTCCAAATGTGGACGAACTAACGATTTATATAGCTTGTTAATGAGTGATGGACTTTTGAAATCAAAAGATCGCGCAATAAGTCCCAGAATCTTATTTGCTTTCTCAGAGGCTGAAATATACTGCTTGGATGATTTGAGGTCGTTACTGATAATTACGCCGAGATCTTTTTCACTATCCACTTTTGTTAACGAATTTCCAAATAACTTGTAATCGTACTTACTGTTATTTTTACCTATGTGCATTACCTTGCATTTACTTGTGTTAAATTTCATTAGCCACTTTTCAGACCATTGCTGTAATTTATCTAAATCTTCTTGAATATCTAATTGGTTTGAGTGATCATTTGCCACTCCGCACAGTTTTGTATCATCAGCAAATTTGGAAACAGTAGATTTTAGTCCATGGTCTATATCATTTATATATACTATGAATAGAAGTGGCCCAAGAACGGAACCCTGAGGAACTCCACTTGTAACATTTTTCCATTTAAAACAACTCTCTGTTTTCGACCATTCAACCAATTACTAGTCCAACTTAATAGGCTACCACTTATTCCGTGTAAAGCTAATTTAGTAAATAGTCTTTCGTGTGGGACGGTATCAAAAGTTTTTGCAAAGTCTAGATATATTAAATCTATGTTGTTTCTTTTGTCATAATTCGAGATAACTGTGTTGTAGAATTCGAGTAAGTTAGTCACGCAAGAACGTTTCCGTCTGAAACCATGCTGGCTATCATTTACCAAACGGTTACTTTCTAAATGATGTTCGATAGCATCTCTGATGATAGCCTCCATTATTTTTCCTACGATTGAAGTCAAACTTATAGGCCTATATTTATTTGGTTTCTTTTTGTCACCTTTTTTGAATATGGGAGTAACGTTAGCTAGCTTCCATTCTCTTGGGACATCTCCGGATATGATGGATTTCTTGAAAATAATTTCAAATGGAACAACAATCTCATTTTTCATTTCCTTTAAGATTCTTGGATGCCAACCGTTAAATAACGACCATCGCAGGTACCAGCAACACTCACTGAATAAGGCGCCTACGGACAAGTTTTACAGAGATTAGACCCTCCACAAGGGCGAATAGTTGGAACCAAAGAAACCATCTGCAAGAAATTAATCAGTGCAAAAAATTGCATCACTTTTAGAAAAAAATATTAAGCCAGGTCCACACTTGTTGCATTTCCACGTATCGTATCATCTTTGTGTACCACCTAGTGATACGATAAGGTGCAACAGGGTATTGTAATCACTTGTTGCGTATCCGCCTGCTGTATACGGATACGCAACAAGTGGGTACAATACTCTGTTGCACCGTATCGTATCACTAGGTGGTACACAGAGATGATACGATACGTGGAAATGCAACAAGTGTGGACCCGGCTTTAAACGACTTGTTGTTTGTCTACAATTTAAATGATAATGATAATAATGATGAAGATAATAATAGAAGTAATGACAATGATAATGATGATGATAATAATAGAAGTAATAATAATAACAGTTGATGGTAATAATTATCATGATAATAATAATAATAGTGATAATATTATTGATGATAACAATAATAATAATGATAATAAGAATCTCATTATAATAAGAGAGCTATCTGTCCAAAGCCTTCCAAAACTCAGTACACACAGATGTTCTTGATAACAATGCACGCGAATATCTAGGTTGGATGCGGAAAAATAATAATAATAAATTAAGAAAATGAAATCTGTAACTATTTCAAACACGTTGAATAAAATGTTTCAAATTCACAGGTGATGGCCTTATAGATATAAAAGAAATGACAGAGCGTTTGAACGCGAGTAGATTATTTATATTCACGAAAACGTTATTATTGCATTGGATGAACACATGACGTCACGTCATTTTAGCGCGGGTAACGTAGTAGTAGTAGATAGACAGATAGATAGATAGACTTTATTTGGCAATGAATTAATGTACATGAAGTGCAAATAATGACAAGAACACATAGTTCAGAATAAATAAAAGCAAATTGCCGAGGATAACACAAAAAGCATGTACGCTTATTTCCATTTTGGTCCTCATCCGATTGTTATTCTACACTAAGTCACACTGACAATATACGTAGGGGGTTAAAGGGACCAGAGGCAATCATGACTAATACCAGTCAGTAGTAGTCAGTAATACTAGTAGTAGTAGTAGTAGTAAGAGATCTCACTGCCCAAATGCTTCAGGAGGTGTGCAAGGATGTGACTATCGAACCAACATTACTCCCACTAGGAGGGGAGAACTTCAGATACCGCACGTCCAACACATCAGATGAAGCAAGAGTGGATGTCAGCGCAAGAGGTTTCTGGACACGGGGACAATTGGCTTTCTTTGACATGCGAATATTTGATCCGATGGCCCCCTGTTACAGCAACCTAACTATTGAGGCATCCCACTCTCGGAACGAGCATGAGAAGATCAGGATGTACGAGGAGCGCATACAGAATGTAGACCAGGGCTCATTCACTCCTATAACCTTTACGACTTCAGGTGGGATGTGTCCTAGAGCAAAGGCATTCTACGCTCGGCTGGCTGAGGTAATGGCTGAAAAGAAACAACAACCAAAAAGCAGCATTGTTTCATGGATGAGATGTAGACTATCATTCTCACTCCTAAGATCAGCCCTCTTGTGCCTGAGAGGTACCAGGTCCCCACCGCCCAAATCAACACATATACAAAACCTGGATTTTGAGCAGACGGTGGTTGACAGTAGGATAAATGAACTTTTGTACTAGGCATTATTAAAAATAAATAAATAAATAAACAAATAAAAGGGTCGTCGACCACAGTCATTGGCGGGAGAGGGGCCAATGAACTGTGTCTGTGGAAGACAGACCCTGCTGCTTCCACCACACAGTTCCAATAGGATGGAGGTCGTATTAAAAAAAAAAAGTAGTAGTAGTAGTAGTAGTAGTAGTAGTAGTAGTAGTAGTAGTAGTAGTAGTAGTAGTAGTAGTAGTAGTAGTAGTAGTAGTAATAACAATAATGATAATAATAATAATAATAATAATAATAATAATAATAATAATAATAATAATAATAATAATAATAATAATAATAATAATAATAATAACAACAATAGTGATAATGATAATAATAATAATAATAATAATAATAATAATAATAATAGTAATAGTAATAATTACAATAATGATAACACTAATACTACTAATATTAATGATATGATAATAACATTCATAAGATTAACGATAACAGTAACAAGAAAGATCAAGATCTTTTTATCTGGAAGTTTTAAAGACCCCGGTTCTCATGACACCCGAGAGAGACAGAAGATGGCATTAGTGACAAAAGAGAAAGTGTGCCACATCACCATAATTTACTTCCGTTATTTTAGTTATTGAAATGTTTTTTTGTTTACTTTTGGTTTATTTTCGTATTCTTACATCAAACTCATCTACCTAACTAAAACCACCAGTTTACTATAAGAAAATGTTTTATTTTGCAAGTTCCAATGAAAACTCATCGTTCCTAAATTCAAGTACTCACCTAAGAAAATTTATTGTAGTATTATGCATTACGTAATCTAAATATAACTGTATGAATATTAATACGTAATAAATGTATTTTAACAATTAGTTAATTTTGTAGTCATTATGAGGGATTTTAAGGATATAAAGAAGTGTTACAATTTGTTACATTTTTAGGGAGTAAGTTGAACGGGCTATCTGTCAGCCGGCGTGGTCACGTGACCAGCCCTTCCGTCAGCCACAAGTTGACGATATGACTTCTGCACAGCCTCCACAAGTTTTGCGTGGTATTGCCAAACAGGTAAACATTATTAGTGGATTTCGTAAGTTACAGATGGATTAATATGTATTTGTAAGTATATATGAGGTATTACATGATTTGTGAACTCAGAAAATCTTGAGAATATCAAAGAAGAGGGCAGTGACCATCGAACCACATGGAGCCACCAATTGTTATTTTGTTTAGGATGAAAGGTCTATGGATATTTATGTTTATGGATATGGAATGCCTAATTTCTGACGTTGAACAGGTCATACTATTTAAGTCGTCTTGATGGGACAGTCATAATAATTGTGTTGTAATTGTGGCATGTTAATAATGGAACCAGCTGTAATGATTTTTCAAATGAACATATGTGAGGAGCTCGTTTTTACAGAAAAACTAAGTTAGCAATGTATTTAATACAGCGGTCGGTCCGTTTTTCATAAGTCAATGTGCTGGAATTTTGTGATGCCGATGTCCTTTAGAAATTGTAATGCATTATTTAGATAAAGGGAACTAACTTTCACAGACTGTTTTTTGCACTTTAATACAATCCAGAATGGTGACTTCATTCTAGAACTGCAAAAGGAAAATTATAATGACTGTATTTGGTGCATAACCTCTTAATTAGAACAAATATTTGCTTCAGTTACAGTCTAAGGTCCCGGTGGATATACTAGAACAAGAATTTATGGACATCAGGAAATTAATTTGTTATATATTGGATTTTTTTTTTGTAAAGATGTAATATCAATATGCAAGGTAAAGCCTAAGCAAGCAACTACACAGTATCACTATTCTATAATTCATTGAAATTGTGTAGGCTACAAGCCCACAAGACTACTATATTTTTTTTTCTAGTTTTCTTTTTATATATTGTACTATTTACTTATGATTTTTTTTAACTTTGTAAATTTGTAAAATGTTAGTGTGGGAAAATATTACCTCTACTATTACACATTACCAAACAATACACGAGTTCAAATCTAAATGAGAATTGTAAGTCAAGGATATAAATTTTGAGCTGTACATGAACTTGAGGCTAGGTATGGACTATGGTAAAAAAAAATTAGAGAATAGTAGACTGGACCCAAAGAACACTCCCCCTTTTCTGTATACTAAATTGTGCAAATGCCTCCATAGTTACCTTTCATCAACTACCACTTCTGATCTGACCATGTGTTACCAAGATGTGAAATAGAGGTATACTATCAATGCCCATGCACTTGGCTTAACTGCTGATGTTTTGGACACTGGCAGAAATCTGCCTAGAAGCCATATACATACATTGCTGAGGTCCTACATATGTGTATATATATATATATATATATATATAATATTTTCATTTCTCTCCAAGATTAGTTTTGACATTTCTTAATGCAAAATCACCAAAGGTAATTTCCAAAGTACTGTGACATTCCTACCTTGTCCTGCTGCCATCATTGTTTATCACTGCTGCCCTTCACTTCCCTCTACATAACAATTCATGAAGATTTTTCACCCACACGTGTGGTCGTTAGGATGCTTTGGATGTGTAATGAAATGTACTAATGTGCCCTATGGACATCTATATGTATAAACAGTGATGGAGACAAAAGAGTCTCTTATTTACTTACATGGTAATCCACCACTGATACTATCCCTGATGTCTCTTGATAATTGTTCAGGTGTCAAATTTGATGACACCTGGTAGTGTCTCCAGCCATTGCCACCTTGTTTGTTTTTCTAAGACAATTCCCCAGCTTCCTTGTGAAGCTAAATTACTTTGTTTAGGGAGGATGATGAAAGTCCTTGGCTGCTCATAGATGAAGCTTGAAAGGGTAAATTTTTAAAGAGCACATCTACATGATATACAAGAAGAAGAATTTTGTAAATTATAATATCAATGTAATATGTTATTTTTGGCAGAAATTGATAATGGAAACTATTGCTAAAAGCTATAAATAAAACATGGCCACTTTACTTGAGATGCCATATTTGTTTTGGTAGAGGCAGAAGTCGGAGATGTTAAAGTATGCTAAATTTGTCTATTCTAACCCAACCTAACCTATCCACCTACCTAACCTAACCTGCATTTAGTAATACAGTACCAGTAATTCTAGAGGTCATGAGGCTGTCGTTGTCATCTCCGACCTCTGAATCTATAAAAAAAAAAAAATTGTCTAAAGGAGTCTACACAACTTCATCAATTTCTCCATAGCTTTTTTCAAGAAAAATATTACATTGATGTATTATACAAAAATATGTAATTTTCTAATGCTATACTGTGTAGGTGTGCACTTCTCAAAAAAATACCCTTGAAGGTATTAAGGTCTTGATCTGCTCTGATGCTAATGCTGGCTATGTGCTTGTGCTAAATTTCCTTCTGGTTTTGTTTTCACAAGCAAATAGGTGAGTGCAAAGAATGCACGAGGTTTTTAAGATTTCCCAGATGTTTATTGCCTTATATCTATCCAGTTTCTGGAATGGAGGCCCAGATTTAACTGGCAATTCCAGGAGCTGAGCTCATTCATCCATGTGATTTGTCAAGTGAAGGCTCTTTGTTCATACTCTATTTATTGGATATCCCCCATTTTATGTGGAGACAGAGTTGGTTGCAGTAGTTCATTATGCTCTTAAGTAGGGCTTTCCAGAGTATTAGCATTACCACCTTTTGGGATAAGTCTGTTACCCATCCTGGTTGAATTTCCTGGCCATCCTCTGCATATGTCACCTTTTTTGTACCACATCTCTGAATTGTAAATTGGATTTTGAAGCCCAGGTGTAGGTCTTGTCAAATTCATCTTGGAGTTGACTGACTTGTTTTACAGTATCTCTTGCTAGGCTTATGTTTGTATCATCAGCATAAGAGGAAAGGACAACACCATTTAGTCCATTGTCTGTCGTTTATATAGCAAGAAGAGGAGTGATGTTTAACCATCCACAGCAATTGCCTTTAGCCTTTGCAGTAGGTTTCCCATTAGCCAGTCATAGTATGCAAGGTTAGGTAGGCATACTCTTCCTATTATATATACATGCTACTTGGGTTAAGTAGACTGTTTCTGCCAAAATATATAATTTTCTTAAGTTTACAAAGATCTCGAATAAACGTGATGAGACCAATTGGTCTTTAGTTTTTGGGTAAGCTCATGGATTCTCTCTTGTAGATTGGATTTATGGTGTATTTGGATGAAGTTGGTACATTTCCTGTGGCTAACAAACAACACCAGAGTAACAAAGGCCCAGCCAATGACTGCACTTGAAGAGGATGGTGGCTGGAACTCCATCTGGCCTTGCAGAGCTGAATTTACTTTGTTCTTGTTTGGCTGTGTTTCCTCTTAATGTATAATGTTAATGTCACTCAGTTGATATTTTCACGCCTGGTTGATAAAGAATGCTGTTAGGTCATGCATTTCACATGTTTACACAAGTTATGACATCAATTTTTTTGGCCCTACTGGTATTAAACACTTTAAAGTAAATCACAAACACCATAATGGTGTTCATTTTTGCACCAACCTGGAGGGGGGGGGGTTAAAAAATTGTTTGGTCGAAATAGATACAAGATTTGCATGAATTGTACTATTTAAAACTTTGGAAGGGGTGTGGTGGACCTCAACAAAATAAATTGCCATATTTTCTCCTTTTGTTTATCTAATTGTAGTATATGGGAAAGGAATGCTGGTGGGGTCCTCGTACTCTCCAAGTTAACTCGCTTGGTTTCAAATTCATGTACATGCTCGCAATTATGTCTCCCTCTCCTGCATTTTCTGATCCAGTTATTTATTATTATTTAATATATACACACACACATACATATACAGGTAAACGTCGACTTACGATGGCCGCGACTTACGATTGTTCGACTTTACGATGACGACGACGACGACATGATATATTTAACCCCTTCCATACGGTGCCGCACACGTAGGCGTCATGAGGAGCAAGTGGATTAGCGACGCTGCCATATCGGCGTCTTGATTATATTTATTGTAGTCGCCCCTGTGTTTTTACATTCTCTCAAATGTGCCCTGAATCCCATTCTCTGTGGTTTTCAAAATTCGCGGGTGAAAGAGAGAACGATCGATATAAGCGGTGACTATATTTTATGATGCGAGTATTATTACGTCACGTCGTACGGCTGGCATTGGCTGCTGCCCGCGAGATTTAAGTTCCGTACTGAAAATACATATTATAGTGTTTGAATATGGTAAAAAGGATAAAAATGATTAAATAAACTACTGTACATGTTTAATAGGCTATATTCAGTATCTCTGGTGGTTAATATACAGGTAGGCTAGGTACAGTGACCACGGAACAGAGTGATACACAAATTGGGGATCGACTTACGATGAAATCGTCTTACGATGGCTCTATCGAAACCAAATGCCATCGTAAGTCGACGTTTACCTGTATATGCATAAGTATATTTTTTTCTTTATGCATTTATTATTTTTTTTTTTTTCGTTTTTTACTATTATGTTTATTTTTTATATATATATATATATATATTTTTTTTTTCCTCCTTTTTCTTTTTCTTTTTTCTTTTTCTTTTTTTTCTCCGCCCTTCTTGCTGCATGGTTTAATGTATGACCATAATATTTTGCCTATGTGTATATACATATATACTGGTAGAGATTTCATGTTAGCTGAAGGTTGTGCAAGTATCAAAAGCAAGCTCGAGGATTTTTTAGTTGTTTATCGGTGGAAAAATCTTGGGTATTTTTCTTTGGTCAATGGCTGTCTAGAGTAAATAAGGTTATTGGTTAATTTGAGGGGGGTGCGGGGCTTCACTTTATTATTTCTAAGCTGTTCTAGTTTACTAAAGTATGTTAGGGTGTTCTCAGCTATTTTGTATTTGCTATACTGGGTTATCATCATGTCTTTCTAGAACATATTTTATCAGCCAAGTTGTAGATATCCATGTGTTTGTAAACACAAGGACTTATAAATTCCATGAAAATGAAAGGGACGATTTTAGTATGGTGCAACATGTATTGGTCAAGCCAGGTGTTTTGAAACCAACCCTTGAATATTTATATATAATTAAAAATAAACTTCACTCAATTTGAAACTCTTGTCAGTTTTTGGCCGAGCCAGAATTGATCAAGGTACTATGTTTCCCGACATTTTGAAGAATGGGCGTATAAGATATTGTCTTTGCGTTCTTCTTCGCATTCTACTTCGTGTTCTTCGCGTTCTTCTTCGTGCTGGGGAACTTTTGTCAGTTTTTGGCCGAGCCAACAGAATTGATCGAGGTACTATGTTTCCCGACATTTTGAAGAATGGGGCGTATAAGGTATTGTCTTCGCATTCTTCTTTGCGCTCTTCTTCATGTTCTTCCTCATGTTCTTCGCATTCTTCTTCTCATTCTACTTCGTGTTCTTCGCGTTCTTCTTCGTGCTGGGGATCCCGTGTTGGGGTTTCGCCCCGAGGCCGAAGGGGAAAACGAGGGATTTGAGCGCGGAAAGCTGCGGCCGTAGGCCACTGTTTGCACAGCCAAGCCCCCGGCCGAGCCAACAGAATTGATCGAGGTACTATGTTTCCCGACATTTTGAAGAATGGGCGTATAAGATATTGTCCCGGGGCCTTAAAGATGAACATATGGAATTATTTCCAAAATTGTACAAAAACATAAAAAGGTTAAAACCTAGAATAGCTATGATAAATGATTTCCAACGTATAGTTTGAAAGTTTGGTGAGCTATTAAAGGACAATCCTGATTACAAATATTCTGGCTCAAGGGAAGAGTATCTTAGTTTACCAGCTAAACTGCGAGCGAAGCGAGCTCCTAGCGCTGCAGGCCAAAGCGGTGACGTTAGTCACCACCGAAGGTCGCTTGTTATGTCTGAAATATAAAGCTATTGTAGTAACTTTGTGTCACACTGCAAATAAATGTACATTTTTCTCTGCATGAATGGGAATTACTTTTGATTTGTTTTCATATCTGCAGATTGTTCACCTCCCACAATGAAATATATAAAATGCAAGTTGGCAGTGACCCACAGACTTTGTGAATATAAATTTGTCTTGAAGTATAATTTTGGTTATTTTATTCTCTTCTCCACAGGTGCTGTCTGGTGATGCCATCATTGTGCGAGGGCAACCTAAAGGTGGACCACCACCAGAAAGGCAGATAAACTTTTCCAATGTTGTGGCCCCACGCCTTGCTAGAAGGGCAACTGCCAAGTAAGTCAATATCACTAACCTATATTTTCATTGTGGATCCTTAAAGCCAACCATGTGTATTGCTAAAGCCTCATTGACATGTGGTTAGTTTAGTAGCTGCTAGTGCAAGCTGCAAGTTAACTTACCAGGGAAGTAAGTGTTGATACTAGATAGTTTGGAGGCAAGTTGACATTGAGCAAGTAGAGGGGTAGTTTACGAGTCTATAGCACTAGCAGCTACTAAAGTAGTCCCATTTCAATGAGGCTTGTAGATTAAAGCATTGCCACCAGCTAGGCCCATAAGCCAGGCAGTTTCACTCAAATGTGTTGAACATTGTCCTGGGTTTGTTGAAAACTGGTAATCAAGCCATAGACAGCAGGGTAACTTGTAGGTCACGCCAGAGATTCTGGAGAGGTGATTACTAAATCTCAGAAGTCTGATAAATGACAATCGCCAATGTAAGTTTTTTAATATGGGCAATGTGAAAGCCTTTTCATACTAATATGCTACATACCAAGAACTTTATCCCAACTGTATATATGAATGGTCTTACCTAAAGATTTTTGTTTTTTGTTTTTCAGTGCACCTGAATCCCAAGATGAGCCATATGCATGGGAGAGTAGGGAATTTTTGAGGAAAAAGGTTATCGGCAAAGAAGTGCTTTTTGTTATTGAAACTAAAACCCCAACAGGAAGGGAATATGGAGCAGTTTATATTGGAAGTGGTCAGTAATGCTTTTGTAACACCCACCATAGTTCTCGGACACATATCAATCGAATTTTAATTTTGCCTGTCTGTCTCGATTCCAAAACTCTGCCCCATACAGTGTTGTAGGTACAATCACCCTATCATATAGGCTTCTCTGCATCCATTCCCAGATGCCTATGTCTAGTGACACTTTTCATTCCTCCCCAAGACATTTACTTGCTTCCCTCACTCTACAGTTGACCCCAATTTCCAGTCGCATGTGACCCCAAGTACTTAGAATACTTTAATCCAGTCTTTCTTCTAAAACTTTCTTCCAAATTGCTGCCACCCTTTCCCCTTGTATATTTCATCATCTTACTTTTATCTATACTTTCAACTTCCCATTGCATACCTTCTCAAACTATCACTGCCTTAGACCCTCCTCAGATCCCCACTATCTCTATCTCCTATAGTGCCTTCCTGCCTACCTTGTCATAAATCATTTCCAAATCCTTAAAGGCCATAAATAGCTTGTAGATCTGCCTTACACACACACACACCACAAATATTATACCAATGTACAAAGGAGGGGACAAAGAAAATCCATCCAACTACAGACCAGTCTCCCTTACAAATACAGTAGCAAAAGTAAGCGAAAAAGTTGTCAGAAGTAAATGGAAGATCATGTGCCACAAACTTGATGTACTTTTACTCCAGGCTAATAGAAATAATTCAAGAAAGGGACAGATGAGAAGATTGTGCCTTCTTAGATTTACAAATAGCACTTGACAAGGTACCACACAAAAAACTACTAAGAAAATTTTAAACAATAGATGGAATACAAGGAAAGTTATTGGAATGGATGAAAGATTTCTTGAACGGGAGAAAAATAAGGGTGGTACTCGGAGACAAGAACTCAAATTTGGAAGAAATGATAAGTGGAGTCCCACAAGGCTCTGTGTTGGCTCTGATAATGTTTGCCATATATATAAATGAAATGGATGAAGGTGTGGAATATTACATGAACTTTACAGGTGATGCTAAACTACTAAAGAAGAGTATAGAGGAAGATTGCAAATCGCTACAAGAAGACCTGGACAAAGTCTGGAAATGGAGTCAGAAGTGTGAAGTGAATTTCAACATCAAGAAATGTATAACGGAATTTGGAAAAGCAAAACAGAATATTGTGACAATATAAAATTGATACAAAGGAAGTTAAAAAAGTAAACTCGGAAAGGGACCTAGAAATAACTATCACCAATGACATGGCACCAGACAAACATATCAACAAATTAGTTGGAGAAACTTTCAGTTTATTAAGATCAATGAAAGTGGCCTTTGATTACATGGATGAAGAAATGTAAAGAAAATATTAGTTACATTGATAAGGCCAAGATTGGAGTACACTGTGACACTATGGACACTGAGTACTAAAAAGAACATAAACTAGAAAGAATTCAAAGAGCAATGACAGATGGCACCAACATTCCAAATTGACATACAAAGATTGTCCAAATTTGAACTACCAACCCTGGAACAAAGAAAAGAAAGAGGAGACCTACTAACCATCTACAGAATTATGAAAGGGATGGAAGTTCTTGATAGAGATGACATACTAAAGTGGGATAGGAGAAAAACAAGAGGACACAAAAAGAAACTTAAAAAGGATAGTAACAGAAGAGATCTGAAAAGGGATAGTTTCCCACACAGAGTGATAGATATCTGGAACAAACTGAATTAGGAAACTGCAAAAACTATACTAGAATTTAAGATCAAACTGTATGCTGAAAGATACAAAAGCGGATCATTACAAGCAAGGCTCTCTTCCCATAAAATACCACTAGGTACAACTAGATAAATACATACACAAACCACACCACACACACACAAATGTAAGGATCAACCTAAACTCTTGTATAGATATATAAATGAAAAACTAAAGGATAAATGTGAAATGGTGAAATTGCGTGAAGGAGATAAAGATTATATAATGACACAGAGATGGCAGAAGTTATGATCAGACATTTTAGGTCTGTTTTTACACTCGAGAGCTCACAATCTTGGGAAGATGGACAACAAGAAAGATCACCCATGATGAAATGAATAAAGGTAACACACAAAGAAATGAGATATCAGATAAAAAACCTAGATGTCAGGAAATCTCATGGACCAGATGGAATCGCAAATTGGATAATGAAAGAGTGTATAGACGAACTGACAGATAAACTATACAAGATAATTTATTTTTCACTCAAAGAGGGAAAGGTGCCACAAGATTGGAAAGATGCAAACATATTACCAATATATAAAGGCTGGTATCCATTACAAGCGCAGTAGCAAAAATGTGAAAAATAAACCCCAAACAATTTGGGTTTAGAAGTGGCAGACGTGCACCACAAACCTAATCTGCTTTTACTCGAGATTAATTGAAATAATACAAGAAAGAGATGGCTGGGTAGATTGTGCCTTCTTGGATTTGCAGAAGGCATTCGACAAAGTACCACATAAAAAATTAATAAGAAAAATTGAAACAATAGGAGGAATACAAGGTAAACTGCTGGAATGGATGAAGGATTTCTTAACTGGGAGAAAAATTAGTGGTACTTAGAGACAAAAATTCGAGCTGGGAAGATGTGAAAAGTGGCGTCCTGCAAGGCTCTGTATTGGCTCCATTAATGTTTGCCATATATATAAATGATATGGATGAGGGAGTAAATTGTTACATGAACTTCTTTGCTGACGATACCAAATTACTCAAGAGAGTAAGAACAGAAGAAGATTTAAGATCGCTGCAAGATGACCTAGACAAAATATGGGAATGGAATCGGAGGTGTGAGATGAACTTCAACATTAAGAAATGTAGCATAATGTAATTTGGAAAAAGTAAAAACAAAGTATTGGGACAGTATAAAATTGGAAACAAAGAAGTCAAAAAAGTCGATTCAGAAAGGGACCTAGGAGTAATTATCTCAAGCGACTTGACACCTGATAAACATGTCGATAAATAATTTAGAGAGACTTATAACTTTTGAGGTCAATGAAAGTGGCCTTTGACTACATAGATGAAGAGATGTTAAAAAAAAAAGTCGTTACACTGATAAGACCTAAATTAGAATATGCTGCAACACTATGGGCACCTAGCACAAAGAAGAACAAGAAAATTAGAATCCTAAGAGCAGCGACAAAAATTGCACCTACACTGTCAAATCTGACATACAAACAAAGATTGGAGAAATTCTGTTAACTAGAACAGAGAAGAGAAAGAGGTGATTTGTTGACCATTTTCAGAATTATGAAAGGGATGGAAATTCTCGATAGAGACTACTAATTAAAGTGGGACAGAAGAGAAGAGGACATGAAAAGAAACTAAAGACAGTTACAGAAGAGCCCTGAAAAAAATAGCTTCCCACACAGTGTGGAACAAACTGAACGGAGAAACAGTGAATGCTAAAACTATACATGATTTTAAGAATAAACTTGATGTAGAGAGATACGAAAATGGGTCACTACGAGCATAGCTCTTGTCCCGTAAAATACAAGGTAAATACACACACACACACACACAAATATAGAGGTGTATAGAATGGGACAATATTATAAGGAAAGAAATAGACCCCTAAAGATAAAACTAAGGTTGCAAATGGTAGTAGAAGACGTTAGAAAAAACAAGTAAGTTGGCAAGGAGTGAACATTATAATATATGGATAAAAAGAGAAATGAGTGTTGAGGAAATAGAGAAGACGCTAAAAGGTGAAGCTAAAAAAAAAATGCCAAAGAAAAACAAAACGGAATGGGAAAAAAATAAAAGTGGCATATACTAATATTGACAGGTTAATCTCAGGATTGAATGAACTAAATGATTACCTGTCAGATGAAAAACCAGACATAATGGGAATTGTAGAGATGAAATTAAGAAGTCCAGTACCACCTAATAGTGTTGGACACGTGTTGTACAATTATTGGATTAAAAACAGAAATGAGAAACAGGGAGGAGGAATCATGTTCTTGGCCAAGAAAAACTTAAATGTGATGAAGGTTACTGATGGTAAAAACAGTGGAAATTATCATGATAAAATTCAAAGCCAGAGACATGAAAATGAGAGAGTTTGCGGTGATTTATGTGCCCCCAAAAACATGCTCTTGGAAAGAGAGGGAGCATTCAAAAATGGTAGATGATACAAGGCTTTCATTAAACGAGGTACTAAAGGATGGAGGTAACCTGGTGCTTTTGGGCAATTTTAACTGCAGATCTGTTGGGAGATGAGAGTGAAGGGCAGAGAGGATCTATGGGGAAATGTATTACTGGACATGACCATGGAACATACAATGACGCAATGGGTTGATGAAAATACCAGATGCAGAAGTAGTGAAGAACCATCGAGACTGGATTTAATATTTACAACAGACCCTGAAATTGTGGATAAAATTGAATACAAGACACCATTTGGAAAGTGACCATATACTAATAGAGGCTGAACCAAGGTAAGAAATATATACAGAAGGTCCTCTACTTACATTCATTCGTTTTACGTTTTTTCGATTTTACGTTTGAACTGACTGTAAAAAAATTGTTGTAAAAAAAGTTTTTTGAGTTTAGCGCGCTCTCCGTAGTACGAGACATTCAAATGATACGCATGATGCTGCATCCATTGTTTACATGGCACAAACGACAGACTGAACGTGCCTTGCCCTATCCTCCTCCCCCTCCCCTCCTCCTCCTCCACCATTTCACTTTGTTGCTTGAATTTAATTTATTTGAAATTAATGTCATTATTTTATAACGTTGTGTTCATAATTAATGATTTAGGGGTGTTTTATAAGATATGGTAATAGAATTTATGAATATATAGTACAATATGAACGGTCATACATTACTGGAACGTACAGTAACAACTTCCGTTCATTTTCACGTTACGTTCAGCCGTCCGGAATGTAACTAAAACGTAAGTTGAGGAGCATCTGTATATGGAAAGAAATTAAAAGTACAGAAAAGGAAGATTGATGTACAACAAAACTGACTTTGGAAAACTTAAGAAATTCTTTCAAAATGCAAATTGGGAAAAATTCTACATTGAAGAGACAAAAGTGGAAGAGAAATGGGTGATCTTGATGGAAATATATAATGGAGTAAATAGGTATGTACCAAGACAGAAACAAGAGGTGTACATTAAATGCTGGTTCAACAGAAGATGCAGTGAGGTGAAAGAAGAGATAAAGCTTGGAAAAGATGAAGAAAAGATAAAAAACCGGGAAAATGGCAAATACATGTAAACTATAGAAATGAATATGTAAAAGCGTGTAGAGAGGAAAAGAGAAACTACAAAAAATGTCATAGAAGAATGTAAAGATCAACCCAAACTGTTCAATAGATATGTGAATAGTAAACTTAATAAATATGAAAGTGTTAAACTACACCAAGGAAATACAGAATGCACAGAAGATCTAGAAATGGCTGAAGTCATGAACAATCACTTCAAGTCTGCTTTCACTAGAAAGTACAGCATTGTGACAAAGGAAGTGAAGTACGATCTCCCCCATGAGGGAAATAACACAAAAGGAAATAATGGATCAGTTAATGAACTTTGATGTTAGGAAATTGCACAGCCCAGATGGAATTGCAAACTGAATGCAAAATATACAACATAAGTTGCTCACTCAAAGAAGGAAAACTGCTACCAATATATAAAGGAGGAAATGAGGAAGAACTAACTAATTACAGACAGGTCTCCCATACAAGCACTGTAGCCAAAATTTGTGAGAAAATTATCAAGAATAGATGGGTAAAACACCTGGAAGAAAACAAGATAAAATTGAGACAATTTGGATTCAGACAAGGGAGATCATGTGCTACAAATTTAACATTTCTACTCAATACTAATAGATATGATACAAGAAAGGGATGGATGGGCTGATTGTGCTTTCCTAGACTTACAAAAAGCCTTAGACAAAGTACACACAAAAAATTATTTAAAATATTGGAATACGTAGGGATATAAGGCAACCTACTAAACTGGATGGAGGATTTCCTGCATGGTAGAAAAATGAGAGGAGATGATTAGTGGAGTTCTGCAGGTATCTGTATTGCCTCCAATGTTCGCTGTTTATGAGAATGACATGGATGAAGATGTGGAATATTTCATGAACTTCTTTACAGACAGTGCTAATTCAGGAAAGTGAAAACTGAAACTGACTGTGAGTCACTACAGAGAGACCTAAACAAGGTTTGGAAATGGAGTCAGAAGTGGGAAGTGGACTTAAGCATTAAGAAATGTAGCATAATGGAGTTTAGAAAAGGGGGAAAAAAAAAAGAATATCAGGACAATATACCATTACCTAAGGAAGTAAAGAAAGTGGGCTCTGAAAAAGACCTGGTAGTCATTATCTCAAATGACTTGTCCTCTGATAAACAAATAAGCAAAATTGTATGCTGTGACATTATGGTCACCCAGTACCAAAAAGAATGTAAAGAAAATTGAAAGAATCCAGAGAGCAGCCACAAAAATGGCCCCAGCACTTTCAAACTTGTCATATGAAGAAAGACTGGCTAAATTGAAGTTACTGACTTTGGAACAAAAGAGAGAGGGACGACATACTGACCATATACAGAATCATAAAAGGCATGAAAATACTTGATAGAGAGGCCTTACTAAATTGTTACAAGAGAAACACAAGAGGAAATGGGGGAAAAAAAACTCAAAAAGATAGAAGAGATCTGAAAAAAAGAATTTTCCACATGGAATGGTGGACACTTGAACAGACTGAATGAAACAATAGTGTGCAAAAACCATACACAAATTTAAGAGCAAACTAAACACTGTGAGATACAATGGCGGGACACCATGAGCATAGCTCCCCTTCCTGTAAGATACAACTAGGTAAATACACACACAAACTCCACAGTAAATGACAACTGTCCTTGGGCCCTCCCACTGGTATGTCTGCAGAGAACCTTTGGTGTATACATTGTATTTGTGTGAAGCAGTTTGTTGTTGACTAGTAGTAGTAATAGTTTGACTCCTGTATTTAAATATATAGGAATAACTGATTTTTTTTTAGATCTTGGGACCAGTCAGATGAAGAATGTTAGTTCCTAGGGGCTGCTCCTGCATTGGAGATAGGGGGTTGACAGATTCTGCTTTCCATTTTGCAGGACCGTAACTCTAAGCAGTTGCTCTCGGTCTTGTGTGTGGTGTGTTTAATATATTTCTATATACCAAAGGCTTTTTCCCCCTTGCAAAGGAGGTAGCCAAGCCAAAAGTCAATTTACTTATTCTGAATTTTATTTCAGATATCACAACAGGAGAAAACTTGACAGAAACAATGGTTAGTGAAGGTTTGGTTAGTGTACGGCGTGAAAGCATTAGGGGAGAGTCGCGCCTTACTGAGCTTGAGGAACAGGCCAAGACTCAAAAGAAGGTGAGTTTTTCCAACTTAAATGCAATTATTTAGAAAGGTATTTTTGAAATAAGATTAGAAGTACAATGGCATTGTGAGTAAAAGTAAACATTTGGAAGAAAACTTAGATGTTGAGCTTTTCACAATGAAAAATGTACTTCAGAGGAATGTTGTAGCTGGGCAGCAGTTGACTGGTTCAATATCACTGCCTGATGTTTGTCACAGCAGCCAAAATAATTGCCACTTGGTATTGAGAACTTTAAACATATCCATGCAAGAGAAGGGTTGTAGAGACTTTGCCTAAGTTGAAGAAGGTGGAAAAAGAAAACAGATCTATTTCAGTTTATTCTTGAGGAATGTTTCTCTGTGGTGAAGCTGACAAGACTCTGAACTAAACACCATGTCTTCTAATTCCACCTTCAAAGATAATTAGGATATGAAAACTAGGTAGTACTTTGTTGGTCATCCTGTCATCATGATTATGTGCCTTGGTTTATGATTATTCACTGCACTGTCATTGTTACATAGGTCAGGTTGTGCTTAGGTTAGCCATAGCAAGTGAAATGATAAGTCATAGAAGGTCACAAGAAAAAATTGAAAACATTTGAATGAAAAAATATGTGATTAAGGATGGATATGCAAAGACACAGGAACTTAGAAGCCAATGAGGGAAATTAATGGACAGAAAAAAAATTCTGGGGGGGTTCTCATTGTGAAGATAGGTATTGAAAAAGGTGGGAGGAGAATATATAACAGGAAACACTGCAAGAAAACTAAAAAAGAGCCTATGCTAATGTGGATGCTTTACTGTTGGCATGGTTAGAGATTACTTGATAGTAAATGAACCTGATATTTTGTGCATAGTAGACAAAGTTCCCAAAGAATGTTGATCTACAGCTAGGGAATGATATACACCATCTGTGGAAGATAAAATGGTGGACAAATAGTTGAGGAGGTGTGCATGTTAAGCACCTAGCTAGTGCCAACTGTGGTGCTCCTTTCAACATCATCAAAACCTCTGCATTAGGACTTGCTTTTTCAGCAGCAGAGTACTGTACCCCAATATGGATGCAAGGTGCTCATGCTTGTAGAATTGACATACTGTTTTATGATGCAGTGAGACTTGTATCAGGCTGCTTCCACTGTACCCCCTGATTCACTAACCATTCCTGTCTGGGGCTCAACCACCACAGGCTCATCATGACATCAGTAGACAGTTGTACCAAAAAGCTAGTCTGCCAAACCACTTCATGCATGAAAGTCTCACTGAGAAAGAAGCCCCAGACAGGCATAAGCCAAGGAAACATTTGTGCTCGTTCATGGAGAACCTGGTAGCAGAAGACTATCTAGTGGTACTGAGGCTGAAGTCATATATATAGATGTTTGGTCATTGCATTCTCTAGGCAACAACCTTTACTGAAAACCCAGGGTACAGCTGAATAGACTTTAAACAGGTGTTGGGAGTTTTGCACGAAGCATGAAAAAGGTGTGGAAACTATGATTTGGACCTTTGTCCTTGCAGTCAAATAGACTGTGAACATGTCCTGAACAAGTTTAATGTGGCAGGACCTACCTGTCTATTAACAAACTGACACAGCCCAGAACTGGTGACCTACCTCACCAATTGCCAGATTAGGATAATCCATAGATTGGGCCCAATTGAGCTCTCATCTGGGAGAGTAATAGCTCTATATTGAGTCCAACATGATCCAAGACTGTTGTGAATCAGTTTCCTTAAACATGTGCATCTATGGTTATTTTAATGTATTTATCTGCTCCATAAAGGATTCTCAACACAAATGTAGAGTTTGGTCCCCATGTATAGCAGGTGAGGAACCAGTGACAAGTACTGGCATGTGGTAGTCCTGCAAGATGTACAGTGAAGTTGACGATTTTCAAAACCTGTCAACTCCATCACCTTCAGGAGGTGCAACCCTGAGTGGTGGGACTGGACTGGGACCAGGATCTCTTCTCAACTTCAACTTACATTTATATATATATATATATTTCTCACTTGCTCACTCACATGGGGGCCTGACAATTGGCAACTGCTCCCCTTCTACCACATTCAGCCAGTGACAAGTGTTACCTCTTGGAGGTTTTGAAATATGTGAAGTAAGTACATTTATTAAAAGGAAAAGGAAATCTGAAGACAAAAATGATCACATAAGAACAACCCTTAACTAACACTTAGTTTACCCGAAATGTGGGTAAACAAGGTGGAGGAAATAGATAAACAAGGTCACGCACGAGAACAAATTGGAAAAGGCCTATTTGACACTAATTCATAAAGATGAACCTAAGAAGAAGAAAAAACAGGATGTATTTCCTATAAAAACCCACATGTGTTTTAACCCCTAGGCTGTGACTACATACCTTGTTGGAAAAGTCTCCACAAAAGGGAGACAGATGGCCGGCTACAGACTCGAACAAGATGAGGAAGAGAATGACACGAGGGAGGTTTGAAGCCTTCCTGAAATACTCGCAGTTGACCTGACATGTCAATGGAGCTGAAGGGTGCAACAAAAGGAAGTTTTTCCCAGTCCCACTTTGGATAGTGGCATACAGCCTAACCACTTACATAATAACCTTAAATTATGCACACAATACAAATACAGATCCTATAAAAACTTAATACTACCCAGAAAAGAAAAGAAAGGCAAAACAAGATAACTTGAAACTGGAGTGCACAATGCGCATGTCCAGCCTGCCAGTGATGGAAACTGTTACCATATGTCTAAACTTAGAGTACAGAAATTGAGGTACGTCACAGCGTACTGACATATGGTATCAGTGTTACAAGTTGAATTAGATTAATTTAGTCACAATATATCAAAGAAGTAAAGTGATAAGAAAAGAAACATGACTAAAAATACAAACTGGTAATTTATAAACATGTGCTGCCCTCACAGCTTCCCTTTGACCTGAGGGCAGGACACCAATACTCCTGCTGTGATCTGACAGATGTTGACTTTCTGGGTGTGACACTGGTATGCACAGATGACAGATAGGCAGGCGGAGTGGGGGTGCTTAAGCTACATGCTGGTAGACAGCTAATGACCAACATGAGAAAGAAAAAATAAAGTGTGGACATTGGCTACGTGACACAAGTTATACCACACTAATACAACAGTTCAAAGTTGCTATCCAGTGGTACTGAGCTCAATTGACAGCCACTGTGGGGCTGTGGGCTTCCACTAAGTGAAACTTCAGGCTTGTAAGTGAAGCAACTGGCCCCATTGTGGTAGTATTGTGTTTAGCTACATTTTTTTCTGAACCGGGCTGTGGGCGGCAGACAGGGATGATCATTCATCCACAAGAAGATGAAAGGCAAGTGAGAGTGGATAAGTAGGGGTGGGTGCCTTAGGTGGCTACCTCTTTTAAGGGAGCGTCACCAGCGATCATTCAAAAAAGTTCTGGAACATAGCGAATTTTAGGTAAACATTTCAAAATAATCTCTATGATGGTGGCAACATTCATACAAAGTTGTACAACTATATTTTGTTTCAATTTTTTTTATACAGCATAAAATAGATAAAATATTGGCAACCTATGGCAACCTCATTGCATAAACATTCTGTATATTGAAATAGCGTCAACATTTCTATAGCTATTTCGTTTTTTGCTACAGAACCTGAGATTATTATGTTTGATTTTCTATTTCACAGGGTAAATGGGCAGGTGAGGATGCACAGCATCAGAGAGAGATAAAGTGGAATGTCGACAACCTTCGCACATTTGTTGACAAGGCCAAGGGTGACCGCAAGAATGCAGTCATTGAGCATGTCAGAGACGGCTCTACAGTTCGTGCCTTCCTTTTGCCAGATAATCATCACATCACTTTGATGATTTCTGGAATTCGGGTGAGTCTTAACAAGTTTAAGGTGTGAAATAGTCTTTAGCAATCTATTTACAAACATATACCAAGGGCTTTTTCCCCCTTACAAAGGATTACAAAGGTAGAACATGCTGACAGGAGACCTTTTGGTCCATAACTAGGTCAGATACAGAAAAAAAAAATGTAATGATAAATACATACATATACCAAAGCTTTTTTCCCCCTTACAAGGGGGTAGCCAAAAAGAAAAAGGAATAAAATCATTCCCACCCATTCCATCCCTGAATACACTCCTGAATTCACTCCTGAATACATTCCATTCCTGAATACAGTACTGTAATATAATAAATAAGTAAATAAATAAAAGAAAAATAAATAAGAAAATATAATATAATGATTTTATGCCTTTTCCTTTTTGGCTACCTCCCTTGTAAGGGGGAAAAGCCTTGGTATATGTATGTATGTATGTAAATGCATAGGTATAGTTAAATGATAAACAGGTAAATAGTAAATTTACAGATAACTAATAATAAATGAAAATCAAGCAAATAATACCCCCCGTGTAAGGGGGAAATCCTTTGGTATATGTATGTGTAAAATAAAAGGTAGTTATTACAGCATCTTGCTTAGGTATATAAACGAATCTTAAAGCTTTGAACTGAACTACATTACACAGTTGGCAAAGTTGTTTCTACCAACTTCTAAATTAAATCTATTTCTTGACAGTTTGAGACCATTGTTTTTGTCTGATTCTGATTGTGTGAAAATTTTGCCACTTTTGATGTCAACTCTCTCAAGAATCTTAAACACCTGCATCAAGTCGCTTCCAAGTCAATGAATTTTTAGGGAAAACAGATTCATATGTTTTAGTCAATTTTCGTATGATTTATTTTTGATATTTGGAATCCATTTTGTGGCTTGCTGTTGTCCTTTTTCCAATCTGTCAATGTCTTTAATGAGATTCAGTGACCATACGGAAAAAGCATATTCCAAATGTGGACAAGCTAACTATTTATATAGCTTGTTAATGAAAGATGAACTTTTTAAGTCAAAAAATCGTGCAATCAGTCCTAGAATCTTGTTTACTTTCTCAGAGGCTGAAGTACACTACTTAGATGATTTGAGATCATTACTGATAATTATGCCGAGATCCTTTTCACTATCCAGTTTTGTTAACAAATTTCCAAATAACTTGTAATCATACATACATATACCAAAGGCTTTTTTCCCCCATACTCAGGAGGTAGCCAAAAGATGAGGCATAGAAACCACTCCTACCCTTTCCATCCCCTACATACTCCACTCCCCCCTACCCTCTTCCCTCGTATTTTGGCACTTCTTGGATGATGGGTCATCCCTGCATCTTGTCCACTGCCCTGGGACAGAAACTGTCGCAAGACACAGCACATCCACAGTAAGGCCGCTTCATTAATTCGGTGACCCCCCTCTCCACTCCCTCATGCAGAAAAGGAGAAGATGGAGAGAAATCCCTTTGGGCTGTGTCAATTTATCTCTCATACATACTCCCTCACCCCCCCATCCCCCACCCACTCTCCCTCATGCATCACAATATCATCCATACACAACCATTCTCCCTTCACCCCTATCTCCTGTCCTTCCTCAACAGACATTTCCCTCTTTCCCAATGACCCTTTAACTTGTAATTGTACTTACTGTTATTTTTACCTATGTGCACAACCTTGCATTTACTAATTTCATTAGCCACTTTTCAGACCATTGCTGTAATTTATCTAAATGTTCTTGAACATCAAATTGATTTAAGTGATCATTTGCCATTCCACACAGTTGTATGATCAGCAAATTTGGAGAAAATAGATTTTAGTCTGGTCTATATAATTTATATATACTATAAATAGAAGTGGCCCAAGAATGAAACCCTGAGGAACACTTGTAACATTTCTCCATCTAGAAGTTTTGCCATTTTAAACAACAGTTTTTGATCATTCAACCAATTTCTAGTCCTACTTAATAGGCCACCACTAACCATGTGAAGCTAATTTAGTAAGCAGCCTTTTGTAGGGGATGGTATCAAAAACTTTTGCAAAGTCGAGATATATTAAATCCATATTGTTTCTTTTGTCATAATTCGAGATGGCTGTGTTGTAGAATTTGAGTAAGTCACACAAGAACATTTCCATCATTTATCAGCTACTTTCTAAATGATGTTCGATAGCATCTCTGATGATAGTTCCCATCATTTTTCCTACAATTGAAGTCAAGCTTATAGGCCTGTAGTTATTTGGTTTCTTTTTGTCATCTTTTTTTAATATGGGAGTAACGTTAGCTAGCTTCCAATCTCTTGGGACATCTCTGGATATGATGGATATCTTGAAAATTTCTAATGGAACAATCTCATTTTTCATTTTCTTTATGATTCTTGGATGCCAACATCAGGCCTAGGTGTTTTATTAATTTTGAGTTTCTCTATACACCTTTTAATTTTTTCTTTAATATTTACTGTAGTAAATTCACCCTAGATTTTTCACAGGTTTCAGATTGGAATTCACTTTGAGGCATTTCGTTTACAAATACTGAGCTAAAATCTTTGTTTAAGGGGTCCGTCGCGATGAATTAAAAAAAAAAAAATGAAATATTCGAGAGAAAAAATTCCCTGTCATCTAGTGGCCTTTAGCAAGCCAGTCCTGAAATATTTCAGCGAAATACCAAAAAATAAATGAGTTATGGCTATTTTTCTGACCCCCCCCACTTCCCAGTACACCTTCGCTGCATATATGTTCGACTAAGTTATTTCATCGCAATAAAAATGGCACAAATGTGATGTATTTTGTTATTCACTAATATAGACTAGCTGGAAACTTGTTCTACACGGGGATAGCACTTCGCAGTTTGCACTCGTGAGTAAACTGAGAGAATTATTGTGAGTAGGCAGAGAAAGCAAATTGTCGCTCCTTGGAGAACTTTTATTTACTTTTAATTGAAGCTATAATCATTTCAAGAATGCCTAAACATTCGAAGAGGAAATGTGCGTTTCATGAAAGCTAAGAGACCGAATCAAATTATTGAGAAAGAGTGTACTTCTGCCTCGGTTATTACTGCAGATGACTCATAGCAGTGCTGCTGTGCACGCCCGGGCTTGGTTACGCTGATCGCGCATTATTGCACTCCTCTACCCCTCCATATCCTCCTTTCTCAAATGACGTCACCGCAAACATCGAGCATGCGTGACGTGCCATCACGTGCCTCTTCAAATGAAATGCTCCGAGTGCTTTTCGTCACGAGCGACTGTCATTGATCATAACTTTGGAAGGACACATAATCTTCTCTCTCACTTGGTTGGAGTCAATCCCATCATTACAAAAGCACTTGAGGAACAAGACAAAGACACAGAACGGAAAGGGACACCAAAGACCAGAAAGAGGAAGAGAAAACTATCGTTCAGCTCCGATTTCCAGCCGGGAGCTTTCTAGTAAGCGAACCTGGAGACAGTGAGGGAGGTGGTGCCTCCTGAAACCCTCGCCTTCTGAGCTGCTAATACCTCGTAAAAGGGGGGACCAGGTACCAGCTACACTTTATAATAACATGTGAATGACATAGAATGCATGAAGATTGTCGCAGAGAAAAAAAAATCTAAATGAAATATACAAAAAAATGCAGGGAAATGTATTTTGAACTTCAAAGCTCAATATCTCAAAACTACCCTTTTCTCTACATTTTTTCTATCTCCTCCGTAACTACTTGGCCGATTTTAATGGGGTTTGGATCATTTGAAAATGAATAAATTTGCAAATTTTTTGTCGTGGGGTTTTTTCATTTTTTGTGATAGAAGTCGATATATTGTATTTTAACCACTTCAGTACGGAACTTAAATCTCACGGGCAGCAGCCAATGCCAGCCGTACGACGTGTCGTAATAATACTCGCATCATAAAATATAGTCACCGCTTATATCGATCGTTCTCTCTTTCACCCGCGAATTTTGAAAACCACAGAGAATGGGATTCAGGGCACATTTGAGAGAATGTAAAAACACAGGGGCGACTACAATAAATATAATCAAGACGCCGATATGGCAGCGTCGCGAATCCACTTGCTCCTCATGACGCCTACATGTGCGGCACCGTATGGAAGGGGTTAAATAAAAAATATGACACTTTAAAAAAAAAATTCTTTCTCCTAAACTAAGAGGAAATTCCAGAAACTGTACAACAATTTTTTAGGTATTGCTATAGAGCATTTGTGGTATTTTTTTCAGCATGCTCAGTCAATGGATAAATGAGAAAGTTTGTAATTGGTCAAAAAACAGTTTTTTATTAATAACTTCATTGTTTTTCAACCAAATGATATGAAAATTGGTGAACATCTCAGTATATGTATATATAAAATATTAAAAATTCGCGAAATTCCAATCATAATTGACGAAGTTCGTTTTCGAGCGCGACGGCCCCCTTAAAATATCATACATTCCTTCATTTGAATATTCAAGTTGACCATCACCAGATAATAGTGGGCCACTGTGATTCCTAATAACCTTTTTATCTCTAATGTAACTATGGAATGTTTTGGGATTCTCTTTGGAGGTAGCCAAAATCAAAGGCATAAATCCACTCCCACCCATTTTATACCCATATATTCCACTCCTATTCACCATCCCTCCCTCTCTTATTAGCTCCTAGATGATGGGTCGTCTCTGCATCTCGCCCAATGCTCTGGGTCAGAAGCAATGCAGCAAGGCCATGTCATTTAATCAGTGACCTCCTTTCCATCCTCTTCTGCAGAAAAAGAGAAGACGGGGAGAAATCCCTTCAAGCTACTTCAAAATATCACGTATATCCCAATCCCCCACCCACTCCCATCCATCAGAGCTTCATCCATACACAACTATTCTCCACTCATCCCTATCTTCTTCTTGTTTAACAGACATCCCTCTTTTACCCCATCCATTCATCTCATCCTTTGTCACCCCCCTCATATTCACTCCCTTCACTCCTTCCACACCTCTTTTACTATTTTTCATTACTGTTCTTTCCATGTGTCCAAACCATCCCAATACTCTTTCATCAACCGTCTTCCAACTCCCTATTCACCCCTGATCTCGCCTACTTCCTGTCCAGCCTAGTAACTCCTACCATGCTTCTCAGGGATTTCATCTCAAACATGTTTAAACTCTTCCTCTCTTATGTTCCATGTTTCTGCCCCCCATACAATGTTGTCGGCACTGTTGACTTGCTTACTTCCTTAACCCATTCAACTCCAATGACAAGATGTCTTGTCATTTGGTCAAATAAAACAAAAAATCATAAAACACCAAAATGTTTGATCAAACACCAGAAAAATATGACGTCAGTACTCGCTTCGCTGCGAGCGAAGCGAGGATTGACCTCATATTTTTCTGGTGTTTGATCAAACATTTTGGTGTTTTATGATTTTTTGTTTTATTTGACTAAATGACAAGACATCTTGTCATCGGAGTTGAATGAGTTAATGGGGTGGTGGAGCCTTGGTAGATAGAAAGGAAATCTGTTTACCAAGAGCATTTTCCCCCCTTATTACGGAAGTAACCAAGTCAACAGTCATGTATCCACTCCCATCCACCACCTTTTCCTCCATCTCATCTTAGCTCCTAGCTTCAAAATCTTTGTAGTTACCGTGATGTGTGTTCTACTGTCACTGGTTGGGAGCATATACCAGGGAGCATGTTGCTACTAAATGGGGCAGAATCATGGAACATAAGAGAGGAAGAGAGAAGGAGTTTGAATGTGTTTGAGATGAGTTGTCAGAGAAGTATGAAGGGGGTTACTAGGCTGGATAGAGTGAGAAATGAGGAGGAGAACGGGGGTGGTAAGGGAGTTGGGAGGTAGGGTGGATGAAAGAGTATAAGGATTACAAAGGCGGAGCATGCCGACAGGAGACCTTTTGATCCATATCTAGGTCTGATACGAAAAAAAAAAATAATTAATAATAAAATAATAAATAAAAACTATAATAATGTAAATAACAAATAAAATACATAAATAAATGCATAGGTATAGTTAAATAATAAACAAACAGGTAAATAGTAAATAATAATAAATTGACATATAACTAATAATAAATGAAAATCAGACAGACAAATGATAACAAAACAAAAACAAATAATATAGGATAGATTATAATCATTACAGCATCTTACTTAGGTATTTATCTAAATGATTCTTAAAGCTTGGAACTGAACTACATTGCACTACCTGTGCAGAAAGTTTATTCCATTCATTAACTACACGGTTGGCAAAGTTGTTTCTACCTACTTCCAAATTGAATCTATTTCCGTATAGTTTGAGACCATTGTTTCTTGTCGGATTCTCATTCAATGTGAAAATTTTGTCACTTTTGATGTTGTCAATCCCCTTTAAAATCTTAAAGACCTGTATCAAGTCACCTCTGAGTCTACGCTTTTTTAGGGAAAACAGATTCATGTGTTTTAGTCGATTTTCGTATGATTTATTTTTGATATTTGGAATCAGTTTTGTGGCTCGCCGTTGTACTTTTTCCAGTCTGTCAATGTCTTTAATGAGATTCGGTGACCATACGGAAACAGCATATTCCAAATGTGGACGAACTAACGATTTATATAGCTTGTTAATGAGTGATGGACTTTTGAAATCAAAAGATCGCGCAATAAGTCCCAGAATCTTATTTGCTTTCTCAGAGGCTGAAATACACTGCTTGGATGATTTGAGGTCGTTACTGATAATTACGCCGAGATCTTTTTCACTATCCACTTTTGTTAACGAATTTCCAAATAACTTGTAATCGTACTTACTGTTATTTTTACCTATGTGCATTACCTTGCATTTACCTTTGTTAAATTTCAAGGAGGATAGGGAGGGAAAGATAGCTGCAGTGGGAAATACGAAGAAAATGAGAGTGATGAGTGAGGAGAATGGAGGAGAAATAAGGAAGGATGAGGTGAAGGCAGTTGTAAAGATGATGAAAGCAGGTAAGGCACCTGGTCTGGATGGATGTCATGCAGAATGTCTGAAAAAGGGAGGTTCAGTGATGGTGGACTGGTTGGTGAGATTATTTAATGTTTGCTGGAGAGAGGGTAGAGTACCGGAGGACTGGAGTAGTGCCTGTATAGTTCCTCTTTACAAGGGAAAAGGGGACAAGTGTGAATGTAGTAATTTCAGAGGGATTAGCCTGTTGAGTGTAGTAGGGAAGGCTTATGGGAGAATCTTAATTGAGAGGATTAGGAGAGGAACAGAAGGAGTAATTGGTGAGGAACAGTGTGGATTTAGGACGGGTAGAGGTTGTGTAGATCAGATCTTTGTGGTAAGACAGATATGTGAGAAAGCTATAGGAAAGGGGAAGGATGTTTTTTGGGCTTTTATGGATCTGGAAAAGGCTTATGATAGGGTAGACAGAAAGGCACTGTGGGAGGTTATGCAGATTTATGGGATAGGAGGAAAGCTTTTGGGAGCTGTCAAGAGTTTTTATGTGAGTAGTAGAGCATGTGTTAGGATTGGAAATGGAGAGAGTGAGTGGTTTGAAGTAAAGGTGGGACTTCGTCAAGGATGTGTTATGTCGCCCTGGCTGTTCAACTTATACATGGATGGGGTGGTGCGAGAGGTGAATGCTAGGGTAGTGAGGCAGGGATTGGAGATGGTTAAAGAAAATGGAGAAAAGTGGGAGGTGAGCCAGCTGTTGTTTGCAGACGACACTGCGCTTGTGGCAGAGTCAGAGGAGGGATTGAGGAAGCTGGTGGCAGAGTTTGGGAGAGTATGTGATAGAAGAAAGCTAAAGATAAATGTGGGTAAAAGTAAGGTGATGAGATGTACAAGGGGTGAAAGTGGCAGTAGACTGGAAGTGAACATTAAGGGAGAGCGACTGGAGGAAGTGGATAGTTTTAGATACTTGGGTGCAAGTGTAGCAGGAAAAGGTGGAGTGAAGGTGGAGGTAGAATGTAGATTGAGAGAAGCGAGTAAATGCCTTGGTGGTTTAAAGAGTGTAATGAGAAATAGACATTTGGGAATGGATGCGAAGAGGAGACTGTATGAAGGAGTGATTGTGCCAACAGCATTGTATGGGGCAGAAACGTGGAACATAAGAGAAGAAGAGAGAAGGAGTTTGAATGTGTTTGAGATGAGGTGTCTGAGAAGTATGGTGGGGGTTACTAGGCTAGATAGAGTGAGAAATGAGGAGGTGAGGAGGAGAACAGGGGTGAAAAAGGATTTGGGAGATAGGGTTGATGAAAGAATATTAGGATGGTTTGGACACATGGAAAGAATGAGTGAAGAAAGACTAGTAAAAGAGGTATGGAAGGCAGATGTGGAGGGAGTGAACATGAGGGGACGTCCTAGGATGAGGTGGATGGATGGGGTGAAGGGGGCTTTGGGGAAGAGGGGAATGTCTGTTGAGGAAGGAAGGGAGAGGACGGAAGACAGAGGTGAGTGGAGAATGGTTGTATATGGATGATGTTGTGACTGCATGAGGAGGAATGGGCGGGGGGGTGGGGGGTGGGGTAGTATGTGTGAGTAAATTTTGACGCAGCCCGAAGGGATTTCTCCCCGTCCTCTCCTTATATGCAAAGGGGGACGGAGAGGGGGGGTCGCCGATTAAATGAAGCGGCCTTGCTGTGGATGTACTGTGTCTTGCGACACTGCTTCTGACCCAGGGCGGTGGGCAGGGTGCAGGGATGACCCGTCATCCAGGAGGTGCTCAGATGAGAGGAAGGGTGGGAGGGGTGTGGAGTGTATTTAGGGATGAAATGGGTGGGAGTGTTTTTATGCCTTTCCCTTTTTGGCTACCTCCCTTGGAAGGGGGAAAAAGCCTTGGTATATGTATGTATGTATGTAAATTTCATTAGCCACTTTTCAGACCATTGCTGTAATTTATCTAAATCTTCTTGAATATCTAATTGGTTTGAGTGATCATTTGCCATTCCACACAGTTTTGTATCATCAGCAAATTTGGAAACAGTAGATTTTAGTCCATGGTCTATATCATTTATATATACTATGAATAGAAGTGGCCCAAGAACAGAACCCTGAGGAACTCCACTTGCAACACTTTTCCATCCAGAAGTTTTTCCATTTAAAACAACTCTGTTTTCGACTATTCAACCAATTACTAGTCCAACCTAATAGGCTACCATTTATTCCATGCAAAGCTAATTTATTAAGTAGTCTTTCATGTGGGACAGTATCAAAAGCTTTTGCAAAGTCTAGATATATTAAATCTATATTGTTTCTTTTGTCATAATTCGAGATAACTGTGTTGTAGAATTCGAGTAAGTTAGTCACGCAAGAACGTTTCCGTCTGAAACCATGGTGGCTATCATTTATCAAACGGTTACTCTCTTAATGATGTTCGATAGCATCTCTGATGATAGTTTCCATTATTTTTCCTACGATTGAAGTCAAACTTATAGGCCCATAGTTATTTGGTTTCTTTTTGTCACCTTTTTTGAATATGGGAGTAACGTTAGCTAGCTTCCATTCTCTTGGGACATCTCCGGATATGATGGATTTCTTGAAAATAATTTCTAATGGAACAACAATCTCATTTTTAATTTCCTTTAAGATTCTTGGATGCCAACAGTCAGGCCCTGGTGTTTTATTAACTTTGAGTTTGTCTATACACCTTTTAATTTTTTCTTTTGTTATATTTACCGTAGTGAGTAAGTTTACCCCAGACTTTTCACAGGTTTCAGTTTGGAATTCACTTTGAGGTGTTTCGTTTATGAATACCGAGCTAAAATAATTGTTTAAGATATTACACATTCCTTCATTTGAATATTCAAGTTGACCATCAGCAGATAATAGTGGACCAATGTGATTCCTAACAACCTTTTTATCTCTAATGTAACTATAGAATTCTTTGGGATTCTCTTTGGATTTATCAGCGATGTTCATTTCGTATTGTCGTTTTCTTTTTCTTATTGTCTTTTTTAAATCTCTCTGTATTGATACATAACTTTCATAGTCATTAGATGCACCCGAGCACTTATATTTCTTATAAGCCTGTCTCTTTTTAGCAATACTTTTTTCAGTTTCTTTGTCGAGCCTGATTTGGGGGGCGTCTGTCCTTAACCCATTAAACTCCGATGACAAGATTCTTGTCATTTGGTCAAATAAAACAAAAAATCATAAAACACCAAAATGTTTGATCAAACAGCACCAGGAAAATATGACATCGGTCCTCGCTTCGCTCGCGAAGCGAGGACCGACATCATATTTTTCTGGTGCTGTTTGATCAAACATTTTGGTGTTTTATGATTTTTTGTTTTATTTGACCAAATGACAAGAATCTTGTCATCGGAGTTTAACCACTTCACTACGGGACTTAAATCTCGCGGGCAGCAGCCAATGCCAGCCGTACGATGTGTCGTAATAATACTCGCATCTTAAAATATAGTCACCGCTTATATTGATCGTTCTCTCTTTCACCCGCGAATTTTGAAAACCACAGAGAATGGGATTCAGGGCACATTTGGGAGAATGTAAAAACACAGGGGCGACTACAATAAATATAATCAAGACGCCGATATGGCAGCGTCACGAATCCACTTGCTCCTCATGACGCCTACGTAGGCGGCACCGTATGGAAGGGGTTAATGGGTTAAAAGGAATGTAAGTTTGAATCATCTTAGTGAGCGTATTTTGAAATATTTCCCACATCTGATCTACAGGTCTTTCATTTAATTTTGCCTCCCAATCTGTAAGCTGGACACATGGAAAGAAAGAGTGAAGAAAGACTAGTAAAAGAGATATGGAAGGCAGATGTGGAGGGAGTGAACATGAGGGGGCGACCTAGGATGAGATGGATGGATGGGGTGAAAGGGGCTTTGGGGAAGAGAGGAATGTCTGTTGAGGAAGGACGGGAGAGGACAGAAGATGGGTGAATGGAAAATGGTTGTATATGAATGATGAGGTGGAATGGGGGGGGGGTAGAGTGTGTGAAAAAAAAATTATGCAGCCTGAAGGGATTTCTCCCTGTCCCTCCTTTTCTGCATGAGGAGACAGGGGGGGGTTGCCGATTTTAATGAAGTGGCCTTGCTGTGTCTTGTGACACTGCTTCTGACACAGGGTAGTGGACAAGATACAGTGATGACCTGTCATCCAGGAGGTGCCAAGATAAGAGGAAGGATGGAGGGGAGTGGAGTGTATTGGGGATGGAATGGATGGGAATGGTTTTTATGCCTTTGTTTTTTGGCTACCTCCCTTGTAAGGGAGAAAAAGCCTTTGGTATGTTGCTTCACTCTTACACTGCTGCTAGTCCCCATGGTTTCTCAGAATATGCTCCCATGTAGTAACCCCTCCCATTCCAAACAACTCTTGGTAGGTTGAATCAACTTGCCCCAGCCATGAGTGCGATCACATTAGGGAAATGACCCGCATGCCCACTGTAGCCATTCAGTCAATCAATCTTTTGTCCCTGGTCTCTTGTAGAAGACCTGTGGCTTCATAAAACCAGCAACAGCTTTCAATCAGGACCATAAATCACATAGAGAAAAGATACTGTGTTGTGTGAGTCATAATAGTTTGAGGTGTTCTTTGTTTTTTCTGTGATGGTGGTTGCATCTGAGGCAGTTTGAGTGTGACCAGACCTATTCTGTGTTGGTACTGTCTTAATGATGGATGTCCTGTGGTTCTTTTCCTGTGTAGGAAGGTTTTCTCCATGGGTTAGCTGGGGATTGTTGAATATTGAGTTTGGTGGTCATTTCTAAAAGGGTTTGTTTAATTATCAGGGTATGAGTATGGGTGCAAAGATATTATAAGGCAATTGTGCCAATGGCAATGTATTGGGTGGAAACTTGGAATTCTAGAGAGGCAGAAAAATTTGTAAACGGGATAAACTTCTGAGAAGTATGATGGGGTTACAAGGTGTGATAAAGTAAAAAATGAGAGTTGGGGGTGGAATAGGAGGTGGCAGATAGGGCTGATGAAAGAGTATTGGGATGGTTTGGACACATGGAATGAACAAGTGGAAGAAAGATTAGTAATAAAAAAGGTGTGAAGACAGGCAGATGGAGTAAACTTAGGGAACAACTGAGGATGAGATGGATGGATGGATGGATGGGGTGAAAGGGGCTTGGAGCAAGAGGGGAATGTCTTTTGAGCAAAGAAGGGAGAAGGCAGAGGGTATGCGTGAGTGGAGAATGTGTATGTATAAATTCTTTGAAACAAGGAAAAGATGGTTGGTGGATTGGGAGTGGTTGTGTGTGAATGGCGTTTTGACACAATCCAAAGCTCACAGTTTTATCTATTTTCCACATGAGGGAATGGAGATAGTGGGTTGCCAATTAAGTGAAGTGGCCTTGCTGTGGATGTACTGCCTTCTGCGTTGCTTCTAACCCAGGGCAGTGGGTAGAAAGCAGGGATGACCCTTCATCCACTAGGAGCTAAGATGAGAGGGAGGAAAAGGTGGTTGATGGGAGTGGTGTGTGCCTTTTGCCTTGGCTACCTCCTTTATAAGGTGGAAAATGATCTTGGTGTATTGATAGAATATGTTTGTGTAGATGTTTTGTGTGGTTTAGGTGGAAGGTTGTGGTAGAGGTTTTAGTACAAAACATACTCTTTACCACAAAGTTAATGATAGATCAGGGACCTAAAAATATTTTAATCTTACAGTGCCCCATGTTCAAACTAGATGGAGAGAACAAGCCAGATAAAAACCTAAGTGAACCCTTTGCAGAAGAAGCTCGCTACTACACTGAGTCCCGTCTGTTGCAGAGGGATGTGGAAATAGTTTTAGAAACCTTTAATAACAATAACTTTGTTGGAACAATTTTTCATCCCGTAAGTATCAGAAAACTTAAGAAAAAATGTAAACATCATTAGACAATGTGACACATTACATTGCATAATTATTTCACCGAGGATGTGGATTTAGGCTTTAATATGTTTAAGCCTTTGACATTATGAATCTCTTAGCAAGATATAATTTAAGCATTTCTCTAACAGAATGGTAATATTGCCGAGTCCCTTTTACGCGAAGGATTTGCAAAGTGTGTTGATTGGTCCATGACAACAGTAACTGGAGGACCAGAAAAGTACCGTCAGGCAGAGAAACAGGCCAAGGAACGTAAGCTCCGGGTCTGGACCAATTATAAGCCTACAGGACTACAGGTAAACACTGATATATTATTAAAGTGTAGTGTTTGGGCAGTTGTGACTTGACTGGTACATTATATTAACGTGATTTTATGTGGCTAGATTTCAGACAAGGATAAAGAATTTACTGGTAAAGTTGTTGAAGTGATCAACGGTGATGCCTTAAATGTGAAACGACAGGATGGCTCAGTCAAAAAGATATTCATTGCAAGTATTAGACCTCCAAGGTAAGGTATGAAATAGTTGTTTTATCACAATAAATATGCCTGCAGTTTAGTACCCTGGTTCCTAACCTTTCTTGGCAGTGACCCAAAATCCTGTCTAGATCAACCATGGCAACCCATATCTTCAAACATATTGTAAGAGTAGATGTTGAGAATATTTCTCATCTCAGTTAAATTGTCTTTATTTATAATATTGTGCTTAGATGCAATCATTACTTACAATAATATTTTTGATAGGAATATTGGAAAAATAAATCCACAACTCCTTGGCGAATCTCGACCCAGGGGTTAAGAATCACTGGTTTAGTAATGTAATTGATGAATTGGTCAATATCTTGGCCCAAGTGTCTCTTGCAGGAGACCCACATCTCCCAGGTAACTGTCATTAACGAACAGCTGGCTCGCCTCCTTCTTCCTGCCTCTCAATAACTATCTACAATCCCCAGAACATCACCCTAACAATTACCATCCATGTACACATGGAACAACCCTAGCACAACCCCAGCTTCATCCTAGGCCACTCACTCTTGCCATTTTCAAGTTGAACATGAGCTTTCCTACTCATGTAAAAGCTTTTGACTGTCTTAAACAAATTTCTCCCTATACTATACATAAGGAACACCTCCCATGTCTTCCTATTGACTCTGTCATGAGCTTTCTCTATCAATATCCATGTACCAAAAACTGTTGAATGTGGAGGATAAGGAGGGATTATAGCAGCTTGGAAGCTGACATTAACTGTTGAAGAAAATGACAGGGCTAAAGGAAAAGATAGGGCACAGAGAGCATTGAAAGCTGATGAAGTACCTGGGTAGGATGGGTGTCATAGAAGGTGTAACAAGGGAAGAACTATTATATTGGATTGACTAGTGAGATTGAATGTGTGGCAAAGGGAAGGGAGTGTGTCAGATGACTGGAGAGGTGTTTGTATGGTTCCAATTTACAAAGATGATGGGGAGAAATATGAATGACGTGGTTTTAGAGGGATCATAGGATTAAGAGGAATAGAGGGAGTTATTGGGGAGGAGAAGTGTGGGTTTAGCATGGTGGAGGGTGAGTGAATACATTTTTTTTAGATAGATATTTGAGAACTTTTTGCTAAAAGATAAGGACGGGAATACAAGTGAGACCCAGTGAGCATAGTTGTGTTCAGTATACTAGAACTAGGTAAGTACAAAGAACAGCAATGAAACTGGTTTCTAACCTAGCAGGTAAACCATGTGAGGAGAGTGAATGCCAATATTGAAGAGAAAAGTGATTTGTGGACAGGTTACTAATGGGGTTGGATTACATTGACAAGATCTCTTGATGAGAGGAGAGGGCATAAGGTCAAGGGATCCATTGAAAAATATGAAGAAATACAGGTTTACATGCAGATAGATAAACAGTTGGTATAATCTTGTGATACAGCCCAAACTGTAATCATACACATAAGCTGGGTATGATAATTGAGAGTAAGAGACAGGATTACAACTCCAAAATGTTGCTTGTTTTTTGCATACTACAATTATGTGAACACATTATAGGCATGTATTTTGTTTTGACAGATCTGAAGGTGATACTCCCAAGCCAGAAGGCAAAATCTTCCGTCCTCTGTATGAAATCCCATGGCTGTATGAAGCAAGAGAGTTCTTAAGGAAGAAGTTGATTGGTCAGAAAGTGCATTGCAGTGTTGATTACATCCAGCCTGCTCAGAACAATTACCCAGAGAAGACTTGTTGCACTGTAAAACTTGGAGATGTGTATGTATATCAGTGTGACAGCAATTAATTTAGACCTATTGAAAATATTCCCTCAACCTACCTTCCTTCCTCATATTCTTTCCTCAATCACACACCCACACATTCTCTCCTCCCTTTCATCTCACCCATTCATCCCTACACTCTCTCTCCTCCCTGTCATCTCACCCCCACACTCTCTCTCCTCCCTGTCATCTCGCCCCCACACTCTCTCTCCTTCCTTTCATCTCACCCATTCATCCCTACACTCTCTCTCCTCCCTGTCATCTCACCCCCACACTCTCTCTCCTCCCTGTCATCTCACCCCCACACTCTCTCTCCTCCCTGTCATCTCACCCCCACACTCTCTCTCCTCCCTGTCATCTCACCCCCACACTCTCTCTCTCCTCCCTGTCATCTCACCCCCACACTCTCTCTCTCCTCCCTGTCATCTCACCTCCACACTCTCTCTCTCCTCCCTGTCATCTCACCCCCACACTCTCTCTCTCCTCCCTGTCATCTCACCCCCACACTCTCTCTCTCCTCCCTGTCATCTCACCCCCACACTCTCTCTCTCCTCCCTGTCATCTCACCCCCACACTCTCTCTCTCCTCCCTGTCATCTCACCCCCACACTCTCTCTCTCCTCCCTGTCATCTCACCCCCACACTCTCTCTCTCTCCTCCCTGTCATCTCATCCCCACACACACTCTCCTCCCTGTCATCTCACCCCCACACTCTCTCTCCTCCCTGTCATCTCACCCCCACACTCTCTCTCCTCCCTGTCATCTCATCCCCACACTCTCTCTCCTCCCTGTCATCTCACCCCCACACTCTCTCTCCTCCCTCTCATCTCACCCCCACACTCGCTCCTCCCTGTCATCTCACCCCCACACACTCTCTCCTCCCTGTCATCTCACCCCCACACTCTCCTCCCTCTCATCTCACCCCATACACACACACTCCTCCCTCTCATCTCTCCTTCCACACACTCCCCCCCTCTATTTCATCTCACTCCCACACACTCTCTCCTCCCTCTCATCTCACCTCCCACACTCTCCTCCCTCTCTACCCTCTTTCTCCTCGCTCCCACTCCTCCCCCCTCTCCTCTTCTCTCTTATTGATATTCACCTCTGCTCCCATTAGGATAAGTAATTCTGGAAGTCTTGCTGAGTAACCACTTCTCACAGCAGCCAGAAATGCAAGTAATTGTGTGTTTGTAGTACTTGATACATACTTATTGTAAATTCATGTTCGGCTTTGTGTTGTATATTCTCATTTGCAGCAGTACTTTAATTGTAAGGATGCTTGCTGGCCAAGCGGGCTAGGTTGTTGTTACTTGCGGCAAAGGTCAAGATGATAATAATTCAGATCCTGCTCTCGGGGCGAGTTGAACTAAGGGCATGGTTTATTAAATTCCATGCTACAAAGTCCACTGTAAGGGGCACTGTCTTAGCCTCCTGATAGTGGGAGTTTGTGACGTTAATAAATACAACTTTAATTGTAAAATATCTACCTATCTGTTTTTCCAGTAATATAGGTGAGGCAATGGTAAGCAAAGGGTATGCTACAGTTATTAGGTACAGACAAGATGATGATCAACGAGCCAGTTGTTATGATGACCTTCTCTCAGCTGAAGCCAAGGCAATCAAGTCTGGAAAAGGACTACACAACAAGAAAGAGGTCCCTATTCACAGAGTTGCAGAAGTTTCAAGTGTGAGTAGATGGCATCATCATTAATGCTGAAGTATAAGTACCTTCATCAGTGATGTTAAATGTTTGCTGCTGCATGAGAGATTTTTTTAAGTTTGTCCATACCTCCCTCCTCATTACACCATTTCCCATGCTTTGTTCGACATGCCTTCCCTCCCCTCCCCTAATTGTTTTATATAGTAAATTATTATTACTTATTATTTTATTTTTTACCAGGACAAGGCCAAGGACTTCCTACCCTTCCTTCAGCGTGCTGGATCCACTGATGCAGTTGTAGAGTTTGTGGCCTCTGGTTCCCGTATGAGGCTTTACATCCCTAGAGAGACTCGCCTTCTTACATTTTTGTTAGGTGGCATCTCTTGCCCCCGAGGTTCTCGACCGGCTCCTGGGGGTGCTGGTGGTACATTACCTGGTGAACCTTTTGGAGAAGATGCATTAAAGTTCACCAAGAACCTGATCCTTCAGCGAGAAGTGACCATTGAAGTAGATACCATAGATAGGGGTGGAAACTTCATTGGATGGTTGACTGTGGAGGGGAAAAACCTTTCAGTTTTGCTTGTAGAAGAAGGCTTGAGTACAATGCATGCTACAGCAGAGTCTTCAAAGTTCTCACAGCAGTTGAGTGAAGCTCAACAGAATGCTAAGTCAAAGAAGTTGAACATGTGGGCAAACTATGTTGAAGAAGAGAAAGAAGAAAAGGTAAGTTTTCCCTGTATGACCTTTAAATGTGTGTATGTTTGTTTTCCTTTTAGGTCACAACATTACCCCTAGATATGAACTCAGAGATCTATATAGGAAGGTAATAGTGGTTGATAATGAGCCAAATGCATGATCCAGGAACACGCACGCAAATATATATTGCTATTGCTCTGTGGCACAGAGGGGGAGGGGCAGGTGTCTATGGTTTGAGTCATCACACATGCATGTATATTACACTTCTAATGCAATTTGTTAGTGAACACACCTACTAATCAGAATCCTGACTACATAACAGTGAGCTGTACATTAATTGTAATGTATGACAAATGTTGAAGAGTGCAAAAGATGGAAGTGAATGAAAGGCTTATAAAACCAATGTTTTATGATTGAGTAGATGAGGAGGGGAGGTTTGCCATATTGTAGTAGTGGGGGTTAAATGGCATGGATGTTGATGAAGAGCTGTGTTATGCTGTAATGCACCCAGAGATGGGATGTGTGTTTCAATGTTTGATCTCTGTATGAACTTCAACTACCATAGCCACCATAAGTTTGGACATGATAATGCTGACATCAGTACTTATGCCACAAATTGGAAGTCCCTCGCCCTCAATATCCCAAGCGAGCCAGATATTTTTTCATATGCCTGGAAGAAAAACCAAGGTTGGCTGCCACCAGGGCATGTAGTGTTTCCAGGTTTGGTGCTGTTTGAGATTCGACAGGGAGAGGATTACGTTTCTGGAGCTCCGCACTTTGCCTTTGATTTTACGTGAATCCTCAGTGGTTTGGCATCTGTGTTGCCAGCTATGGGTAGTGGACATGAAATTGAATGTGACAAGATTGCTGTTATAGTGGCCCGTAAGGCAGGGCATTGTGTGAAGGAAATCTCTGAAAATACAAGAGTTACAGTGCAACTCTGGTTGTTACGTTTCAAAGATGGTAGAGGGAGCAGCGTTGCACTATGCAGAGACATACCCCCTAATAACCTAGGGTTTTCCTGCTGAATTTGTTTAGCAAATTTACGAGGAGACTTCTCTGTCTCATGCTTAATAACATTTAAGTGCATGGTGCCAGTTTCCTGGGTCTGCCACGGTGCTGACATAGGGTAGGTAGTGATGCCCCCACCATCCTTGAAACATAACAACCAGTGGTGCACTGAACACACTGTAACTCCTATGTTTTCAGAGATTTCCTTCACAAAATGCCCTGCCTTACACAGGGCCACTGTAGCAGCAATCTTGTCACATTCGATTTCATGCCCACTACCCATAGCTGGCAACACTGATGTCAAACCACTGAGAATTTACATAAATTCGAAGGCAGAGCACAGAGCTCCAGAAATGTAATCCTCCCACCCCCCTCCCCCTGTCTAATCTCAAACAGCACCGAGCCTGGAAACACTGCATGCCTTGGTGGCAGCCAACCTTGGTCTCACTGCCAAGCAGATACAAAAATATTTTGCTCGCTCGGGATATGGAGGGCAAAGGACTTGCAATTTGTGGCATAAGTATTGACGTCAGCATTATCATGTCCAAACTTATGGCAGCTGTTGTATGTCTTGCATTATTTCATATATGGAGAGCTGACAAATGGCAACTGCTCTCCTCTTATTACCACCTAGAGCCAGTGACATAGAAACAGTCCCACACTGATACAACCTAAACAAGAGTTCAAAGATTCTTCCCATATAGATCTGTGGGAGGTTCCAAGGATTCATGCCATCTTCTTGTTGGCTGCAGGTTTTCCATTTAGTGAAACTCAAGGCAAAATTTGAATGATTTTGCCAGAAGAACTGTTGAGTTGGAGGTGACAAGGACCATAGGTTTCTTGAGGAGGGTGCACTTGGAATGAACTAACAGTATTGCTGGGAAAGAACCAAAGTGCAATTCTTTTTCATTTTATAAGTGGGAATGAATGAAAAAATTGAGTGACAGTACTGAAAGGGGTAGCAACATCTCATGCTTGGCCACCTTATTTTGCTAGTGACTTTATACAAGTTGGAAAGATTGGGTGGAGGAGTAGTTTAGCTGCTTGCACTCCAGCATATTAAGACTTTGTCTTTCCCAACAGATCGAAGATACTGCAACAGAAAGAAAAATAGATTATAAACCTATGCTCATCACAGAGGTACGGAAGGATGGAAAGTTGTTTGGCCAGTATTGTTCAGAAGGTTCTGCACTTGAGAAAATGATGGATTCCTTAGCCCAGGAATTTACAACCAACCCTCCTTTGGGAGGTTCTTATACTCCAAAGAAAGGTTAGATCATAAATAGTACTGGTAAACCTTGTCAATCACAAGTATGTGGTTTAAATGTAGACCATGTTTTAGTGGAATTCCCCCATTTCTCAAATGAATAGATAGCTAATAGTTTGAACAATCTATTCATGCTTGATATTATATGGGAAAGTGGTTCTATTCACAATGTGTTAGTTTTTCAAAAATATTAATCAGTTTTATGATATTTAATGATTACACTGGGGAACAATGTATTTGGTGAATTAACAAAAGTACATTTTCTTACCTAATTTGAGCATACCGAATTCAAATCTGAAATCAGATTATCTCTAAATGTTAGATTTTTCATGTCAATAACTAATAGCATAATTTTCATTTTATCACACCTGTTATCCTACCCTGAAGTAATTTTGAATCACCCTTTTGCATTGTTTATGGTAAAGCTTTTTTTTTTATAAACATTTTATTGCATATGAAAAGAAACTTGTATAACACATTAGGATTACAAATACTGTAATCAAATAGATGCTAATTTATTAATGACCGTACATCAGGCTGGAGGACCTCTTCTTGATTTCAGTTGGGCAAAAATTTGTGTTTGTTACACTTTCTCTTGTGTCTTCTGGCTGACCTCTTTTAATTGTCCAGCAATAATCTGCCATCATGTGTGTATCCCAGTGACCTTGGTAGCACTCTTCCATCATCATCAAATCCTGATGTAAGCATTACCCTTGTCTGTCACTTCCTGCTCCCAGATTCTGTGGGAATCGGTCAAGGTGACATTAGGAAATGCAGCTTCACACTCGTGTTGTTTCCCAGATCCTCGTAATTATGCACTTTTTTGTTTCCCAAGAAGTTAGGAACAACAGCAGAAAATGAGAGCCAGACTGTCTTTTCTTTTTCATTCTTGGTGTTCACAAATCTGGAATCACTCGGAAGTCTTCAGATTTGGGGACCATCAAATACTGCTTTTATTTTTTCACATGGCAAAACTGGAAACGCCGATACTATGTACTGAAATCAATCGTTGTCAGTGCTCAACGCCTTAACGTACTGCTTCATCAACCGCAGTTTGAGATGAAATGGAGGGAAAACAATCTATCGACTTACGATCAGCTCATTAACCTCTTCACTCCAGGGCACATCTCACGTCTGGCAGCATTAGCTGCCAGGCGTGCGATGTTGCGTCATAATAATCACATTATAAAAAATAAAGTTGCTTCTCTATCGCTCGTTCTCTTTCACCCGTGAATTTTGATAACCATATATGATGAAGCCAGTTTAGAGAGAATGAGGGTCACGCAGGTACAACTACAATAAATATAATCAAGACGCCGACGTCTGCATCATCGCGTACCCACTTGCTCCTCATGACGCCTACGTAGGCATCACCGTATGGAAGTGGTTAACAATGTTTGGCATTCCTGCCCAATCTTTTTGGGTCCAATGTTTGTCATGGGCTCAACTGTCCCACTTGCAGATTAGCATGGAAATTTTGTATATCCCATCTGCTCGCCAAGGAGGAAGTTGACCATCTTAAGGTCTATGCGTATAATTCATGGTACTTAAAATCCATGACCGTTCTTATGTCATCGTGAGTTTCTTGCAGGTGGACAGAGCAACTGAGACGAACTGCACCAAAGTCATTGCTATTATGCAAAAGGACACACAGCTATGCTTGGAGCTATAAAAAAAAAGTCTCCACTCAGCAGAGCTACAAGTACCAAGCCTCAACTCGGTACACAAACCAGGAACATCGTGGCAGTATGCAATTTGTTTGTCCTTAACAAATGTACTCTTTCTTGCTTGGTAATATGGTACCTGTACTGACCTGTCAAGCATATGTCTCGCTCAACCTGGAGGCTAAAAGTTCTGCAGTTTTATTGGAGAGCACCAGATCACATATAAAGTAGTTCAAATCCTCTTGATTGAAACAGTGAGGAGCTAATGACAGGTTCAGCATCTTATGAATTTGCAGACTCTGAATCCATTCTATGGACGTTCATATCATGTACATCATTTTCATCCTCGGAGGAAGCATATCCACTGAAAGTTGGAACTGGTAGACTTAGAATGAGGTACCGACTGGATTGCTGAGGGAATGTTGGGGTAGTCAGTTTTGTGCAAATTTTTTCTTGCCAATCCTGTTAGTATTCACCAGACAAATAACAGTCCGATACATAATCCTTTGGCTCTCGCCACACCATGGGGATTCCAGAAGGAAGGCCATTTCTCTTTCCTTTTGTCCACTCGCAAATATGTTCCACACAACTATGGCAAACAGCATGTGGAGCCCACTTCTTATCTTGATTGCCAAGAGGAACATCAAAATATGCCTTACAAGTGCAGATCCCAAAGTTTGATATATTGCGGTGCCTTGGACGAACTAGCATGTAACAGCCACATATGTAGCAGAAGTCTGCATCATTAATGCAATTCTCTTGATAAAGCCATCACTCTAACATACATACATACATGAGACATAAAAAAAAAGTGATGTCAATATGTTGCACAATAACACTTGCTATTATCTTGCTATGTGTGTCAGGATTAGAAATGGAGAGAGTGAGTGGTTCGAAGTAAAGGTGGGACTTTGTCAGGGATGTGTTATGTCGTCCTGGCTGTTCAACTCTTACATGGATGGGGTGGGAGAGGTAAATGCAAGGGTGGTGGGTCAGAGATTGGAGATGGTTAACCCCTTCCATACGGTGCCGCACACGTAGGCGTCATGAGGAACAAGTGGATTCGCGACGCTGCCATATCGGCGTCTTGATTATATTTATTGTAGTCGCCCCTGTGTTTTTACATTCTCTCAAATGTGCCCTGAATCCCATTCTCTGTGGTTTTCAAAATTCGCGGGTGAAAGAGAGAACGATCGATATAAGCGGTGACTATATTTTATGATGCGAGTATTATTACGACACGTCGTACGGCTGGCATTGGCTGCTGCCCGCGAGATTTAAGTTCCGTACTGAAGTGGTTAAAGAAAATGGAGAAAAGTGGAAGGTGAGCCAGCTGTTGTTTGCGGACGACACTGCGCTTGTGACAGGATCAGAGGAAGGATTGAGGAAGTTAGTGAGAGTTTGTGAGTGTGTGTGAAAGAAGAAAGTTGAAGAGTGGGTAATGGTAAGATGATGAGATGTACAAGGGGTGAAAGTGGCAGCAGACTGGAAGTGAGCATTAAGGGAGAGTGACTGGAGGCAGTGGATAGTTTTAGATACTTGGGTGCGAATGTGGCAGGGAAGGGAGGAGTGGGGGTGGAGGTAGTGTAGATTGAGAGAAGCGAGTAAATGCCTTGGTGGACTAAAAAGTGTAATGAGGAATAGACATTTGGGAATGGATGCTAAAAAGAAGTTGTATGAAGGAGTGATTGTGCTGACAGCACTATATGGGGCAGAAACACATAAGAGAGGAAAAGAGGAGGAGTTTGAATGTATTTACCTAGGTGTCTCAGAAGTATGATGGGGGTTACTAGGCTAGATAGAGTGAGAAATGAGGAAGTGAGGAGGAGAACAGGGGTGGTAAGGGAGTTGGGAGATAGGGTGGATGAAAGAGTATTGGGATGGTTTGGACACATTGAAAGAATGAGTGAAGATAGTAAAAGAAGTATGGGAGGCAGATGTGGGGGGAGTGAACATGAGGGGGTGACCTAGGATGAGGTGGATGGATGGGGGTAAAAGGGGCTTTAGGGAAGAGGGGAATGTCTGTTGAGGAAGGATGGGAGAGGACAGATGAGATGTACAAGGGGTGAAAGTGGCAGCAGACTGGAAGTGAGCATTAAGGGAGAGTGACTGGAGGCAGTGGATAGTTTTAGATACTTGGGTGTGAATGTGGCAGGGAAGGGAGGAGTGGGGGTGGAGGTAGTGTAGATTGAGAGAAGCAAGTAAATGCCTTGGTGGAGTGTATTGGGGATGGAATGGGTGGGAATGGTTTTTATGCCTTTGTTTTTTGGCTACCTCCCTTGTAAAGGGGGAAAAGCCTTGGTATATGTATGTATGCTAATTAGTTCATTGAAGGATATGCATCCAGAGTATATGTCATTGATGTAAGATTTGCTTAGTCTGAGGGATATTACTAACTTAAAAAGAAACTTACCTTGTGGTTGTAATGCTAAGCTTGGTCCATTTCATGTAGGAGACCTGTGTGCAGCCCAGTTTGTTGATGGAGTATGGTACCGTGCCAAAGTTGAAAAGAATACTGGAGGCCAGGTGACTGTCTTCTATGTGGACTACGGCAATCGTGAAGTTATGTCAGCCACAAAGTGCACTACCTTGCCAGGAGGATTCACTGCACAGAAACCATTTGCCCATGAAATGCAGATGGCTTTGATTAAATTCCATGATGATGTAAGTTGAAATTGTATCATGTTTTGGTGAATTTATTTGTATTTTTTGTTCATTTGATATGTTTATTTTATATATATATATATATATATTTTATTATTTTTATATATATATGCTAGAGGAAGAGGCGAATCAAGTAGAGAAGAAAAGGTAAAAGGTGCAGATGGAGAGATAATAATGGGAGATTGCTGTAGGAGAAAGGGCAGAGTATTTTAGGGAGTTGCTAAATGTGAAGGAGGATGGGAAGGGAAAGGTAGTTGCAGTGGGAAGTGCTAAGAAAATGATTGATGAATGAGGAAAATGGAGGAGAAATAAGGAAAGATGAGGTGAAAGCAGTTGTTAAAATTATGATCAGGTGAGGCACCTAGGTTGGATGGGTGTCATGTGTCTAAAAAAGGGAGGTACAGTGATGGTGGACTGGCTGGTGAGGTATGTTGGTCCAAAAGAGGGTAGGTGTCAGACGACTGGAGGAGCCTGTATAGTTCCACTTTACAAGGGAAAAGGTGACAAGTGAGCATAGTAGTTTTAGAGGGATCAGTTTAAGTGTAGTTGGGAAGGCTTATGGGAGGGTTTTCATTGAGAGGATTAAGAGAGTAACAGAGGGAGTAATTGAAGAACAATGTGGGTTTAGGACAGGTTGGGGTTGTGTGGATCAGATGTATGTGGTAAGGCAGATATGTGAAAGCAGCCTTACGTTTTATGGATTTGGAAAATGCTTATGGCAGGGTAGACAGGAAGGCACTGTGGGAGTTACTACAGATATATGGGATAAGAGGAAAGAGTTTAAGAGCAGTCAAGAGTTTTTATGAGGGGAAGGAGAGGAGTGGTTGCCAATTTAATGAAGCGGCCTTGCTGTGGATGTACATGGAAGGGATTCGGGGGGGTGGGGGAGTATGTATAAATGATATTTTGATGCAGTCCTAACCTAACCTGTCTGTCTATATCTCTCTCTCTCATCATCATCATCATCATCATCATCATAATAGTCTTCCCCTCCTCTGCTGCTGCTGCTTCTTCTTCTTCGAGGGGGGTTGGTGTAGATTAAATGAAGCAGCCTTGTTGTGTGTGGATATGCTGTGTTTTGTTACACAGCTTCTGACCCAGGGCAGTGGGCAAGATACATTGATGACCCATCATCCAGGAGGAGCCAAGAAAAGAGGGAGGGAGGGAGGGTGGTGAATGGGAGTGGAGTGTGTGGGGATGAAATGGGTGGGAGTGGATTTATGCCTTTGACTTGCTACTTCCCTTGTAAAGGGGAAAAGCAATTGGTATATGTATTATTATGTGGATATATATATATATTTTTTCCATCAAGTCTTGTCATTATTTAAAAATAGCCCATGAATAGTACAATGAATTGGAAATGTATGAATGCTTTGGACCATACTCTAAATTCATGTATGCATTGTAATTTAATACTGAAAAAATCTTTCAATGCAGGAAGAAACTTTAACAGATGCTCTGGAAGCACTTGCAGGAGAGGTGCTGGATCGAGAGGTTCAGGTCAATAAGGAATTTAGAATTGGTGGAGTAGACTATGTGAGCATACAGAAGTCAGACACCAAAGCAGATGTTGCTCGGACCTTGCTATCCCAAGGTTTCATCATGGTAGACAATAGACGAGAAAAGAAGCTGCAGTCTCTGGTAAGGAACTGGGTATCTTAGTTAATTTCTTTGTTGAGATGAGGTATTTTGTATTTTGTTCATGCTAAAGTGAACTTTTTTTTAGTTTGGGAGATGTAGCACATTACACTTTTCATCCACTCAGCTGTTTAGCTCTTGGCTTTTGCCCACATTATTGTAACTTTTTCAGCCCAAAGGTATTCCTTCTTACCAGCTCAGTGTCTTTCAAGTTGGTTTGGGGGGGAGGGGGGTCACTAATGAATTAGGACAAGTTATTTCTTTGATTCACCATGGTCTTGTATCATGTGTTGGACTCGTGATCAACAGCTATTTCCCTCCTGGAAGAAAGCTCAGAGCTCATGTAGACTGATCTGTGGGTAATGCTGTGGTCTTACACACACACACACACACACAGACAGACAGACAGACAGACACACACACACAGACAGACAGACACACACAGACAGACAGACAGACACACACACAGACAGACAGACACACACACAGACACACACACAGACAGACAGACAGACATGCACACAGACAGACAGACACACACACAGACGGACAGACACACACACACAGACAGACAGACACACAGACAGACAGACAGACACACACAGACAGACACACAGACAGACAGACACACACAGACAGACACACAGACAGACAGACAGACAGACACACACAGACAGACACACAGACAGACAGACACACACACAGACAGACACACACAGACACACACACACACACACACAGACACACACACACACAAACAAACAAAAAGAGTTGGAGTAATAACTCTCAGTGCAGCGATACTGAAATTATTTCAGCCCTGGGCAGGATTCAAATTCAGAGTGCCATAGTGGCAGCTAGGAACTCTAACCACTGCGCCATGAGGTGTGTGCTTTGTGGAGGTCTTGCTTTGCCTCTGACCATTGTGATGTATGATGATGACTTTTCATCCATGAGGAGACAAAATGGGAGGGAAGAGTGAATAGTTTTTGGATAGGTTTTAAGTAGGTGTATGCTTTTACCCAGTCATTCCCATATAAAGGGGAGAAGGCCTTTTGGTGTTTATATGTTATGCATGTTTATTTTTTATTCATGTTATTTTAGAACTTAATCATCATTCTTTTAGATTTATTCCTTCATAGTAATTCTTTAGGTTTCCAGTACTAATGGCCTGTTTTAAGTCTTGAAATATGTGAGTAGAAAAAAAAAGTGTCAGAATATTGGGTATAGGGCCTTGCAGTGGTATTAAGTATGTTATTCTATTTTTTGCAGTTGATTGACTACAAAGCAGCACAGGATGAGGCCAAGAGGAAGCACCTAAACATTTGGTGCTACGGTGATGTTACGGAAGATGATGCCTTCGAATTTGGAATGGAGCGCTAGTTTGCGAACCCTCCCACATGGTTATAGATATATTGGATTATGCAGCAAATGCCATGCATGTTAGGCTGGACAAATTTGAAAAGTTGAGATTGTTGGTTGAATTGTGTTAGAGAAGGCTTTATATTTTTCAATTCCTGATAATGATGGTTGTCTTACTTTTTAAAACCAGATATTATTTGTTATGGAAAGTTATAGCATATTTTATTAAAAATCTTGATTCGTGCTGTTGTAAGTATTTTACTTACATATATTTAAGGAAATGAGGGTTGAAAATTGTGAAACATTTCTTGGTATCAGCACCGGAAGGTCTGCCAGTACCAGTGATGTATAGTTTATATGCAAATTCCCATATGCCAACAGTGTATGTAAATATATGGAATTTTAATTATATTATGTAAATGTCCAGTGTATTGTCATCTTATGATGGATTTTATATAAACATAAATGTTTATTTTTGAAAGTTGTTATTTAAAATCATTTATTTGATTTGTACAATGGGGAGTGGATTCATAGGGGTTTCTTCTTATTAAATGTTCTGCCATAATAGCTGGCATTTCATTTCTGTTATCTTCAAGTGGGATGGATAGGCTACATTAATAGTATGTGGCTAAAATACTGGTCTCAAGTACATGGTTACTACAAGACGCTGTGGTATCTTGTTCCCCTCTCACTGGGGCCAATGACAGATACCTGCAAATGGTGGTCCTTCAAGATGGAATTGTTGAGAATAACCTCCCTGCCATTTATCTTCAAAGCCTGTCAGAACACTTGACTCCATCTACATACTACTTCAAGGAGTGTAATGCTTGGGATCAAGATCTATCATGACATAATTTACTACACCTATTCATATGAGGAAAGCTGACAACTGGCAACTGCATCACTCCAACAACTACAAGCTGACAAGTCTTTCTTGCAATAGTCCAACATGTTGTCCTGAAGGATGCCTGAGGATTGTTGTCCTACACTGGGTTTCCAGTGAGTGAAATATACAAGTTATTCCCTTATTTGTACAAAAAAAATCCTTTATATTTAGCTTTGTGTCAAGCTATCTGAAGGTGTATTTACTTAAATACAGGATTGCTAATATACTTTATCAGATTTATTTGCAAATGCAGTAGAGTATCAGTGCTACACATTTTTCTGCAGTGATTATCACAAGAGGTGGAGTTAGAGGCAAAGGGAGAGAAGGAAGTCTTGTAGGAATTAAATGATCAGCATTCTGTTGAACGTAGGTTAGTCTTCAATCTTAAAACAGTGCTGTATGACTAAGTCTGTGTGGATTGCACAGAAGTCCCCAAAATATTGACTGAATAAAACTTGTACAGTTAGTAACCCCACAATGACATCACTAAATAGTGGATGCTTCCATATGCTATTGATACCATAGTGATTCATTTCTGCCATCCATGTTTGTTCTAAGGGATATCTATAAGTCTGATAAAAAATACAGAATGAAGTCCCAGAGTAGAAAATCATTCAGAGGCCTAGAAAGCTGTGAAAAGTGAATTTGCATGATCTTGGTATACAGATTTGGATGAGGGGGCTTTCTAATAAAATGGGGAAAATTAAGCATTTAGTTCCTTTCTCTACCTAGAGATATCAGAGTGGGGAACAGAACTAAGTGGCTGGAATTGGATGTCATAGTTTAAGGTGGATGTACCTGAAACTGCCAGATAAACCCATCACCACACCACCATCAAACAGCCATTATATGCAAAGTGAGTTGGCCTGGCATGGGAAAGGCAAGTTCTCCAATTTTACATGTAATGAACAAAGTCGTTAAAAAAGTTGACCCATGTCTTTTGTTGAGGTAAGGTTTTCCCCCATGCCATGAACCTTGTTTCAGTCTTGTAGCCCCCATTCTCTTATCTCCATAAGAATTTGGGGTTTAAGATTTCCTTACCCATTATGATTCCTGTTTCAAGGTCTTGCAGCCCTCTCCGTCCCATCTACTACCAAAGAAGAGGGGGGCAATATCAAAACAGGATTCAAAAATAGGAAAGAAAACCAGTGCTACCTCACCACCTTTAAGTGATGCTCTTGGGTTATGCCAAGAGTAAGGAAACTACTAACAATACATATACCAACAGCTTTTTTCCCCCTTACAAGGGAGGTAGGTAGCCAAAGTTAAAGGCATAAATCCACTCCCATTTCATCCTCACCTACTCCACTTCCATTCAACATCCTTCCCTCTTTTCTTGGCTCCTGGATGACTAATCATCCCTGCATTTCACCCACAGCCCTGGGTCAGAAGCAATGTAGTAAGACACACTACATCCACAGCAAGGCTGCTTCATTTAATTGGCAACACCTCCCCCCTCCATCTTGTGTAGAAAAAGAGAAGACGGGGAGAAATTCCTGTAGGGTGCATCAAAATACCATTCACACATACTGTCCCCCCACTCACTCCCATGCATCATCCATACACAATCATTCTCCATTCACCCTTATCCTGTTTTATCTTTTCCTTGACAGACATTCCTCTCTTTCCTAATGCCCCTTTTACCCATTTCATCCTTTGTCGCCCCCTCATGTTCATTCCTTCCACTTGTGCCATCCACCTTTTACTAATCTTTCTTCACTTGTTCTTTCCATGTATCCAAACCAGCTCGATATTCTTTCATCAATGCTATCTCCCAACTCCCTTCCCAACCCCACGGTCTTCCTCACCTCATTTCTCACTCTATCCAGTCTAGTAACCCCTGCCATACTTCTCGGGCACCTCATCTCGAATATGTAAACTCCTCCTTCCTCATTTATATTTCATGTTTCTACCCCATAGTGTTGTCAGTACAATCATTCCATACAATCTCCTTTTAACATCCATTCCCAAATGTCTTTCTCATTACACTTTTTAATCCCCCAAGGCATTTACTTGCTTCTCTCAATCTACCTCCACTTCCCCTCCCTTTCCTACTACATTCACACCCAAATATCTAAAGCTATCCACTTCCTCCAGTCTCTCCCTTAATACTTGCTTCCAATTTGCTGCCATCCTCTCCCCTTGTACATCTCATCACCTTACTTTTACCCACATTTATCTTCAATTTTCTTCTTTCACACACTTTCCCAAATTCTGTCACTAACTTCTTAATACCTCCTCTGATCCTGCTATAAATGCAGTGTTGTCATTAAACCACCAGCTTATCTCCCATTTTCATTTTCTTTAACCATCTCCAGTTCCCGGACCATTACCCTTGCATTTACCTCTTGCACCACCTCAACCATGTTTAAATTGAACAGCCAACTAACAATAACTCCTAAAAACCATCAGTTCTTAGGTGATGGATGGGGAGGGCAGATTATTTTTAAGCCCTTAGGGCCTACACTACTTGCCATGCAATTTGTAACTAAAGGCTCACTGTAGGCCCAGTGGTTGCTTTGCATGAGAAAAGGGCAATGCAGCATGGCAGTGGCCAACTAATTAGACTTATGCAAGATTTACTCAGGTCAGCCCACATGGGAAAGGGGTTATAAAAGATGCCATAAATGTAGCCTGGTAGAGAAGGTAAAGGGAGCAGATGGACAGTAGCAAGTGAAAGATGTAAGGATGGTTAGAGAATTGCTGAATATGGAGGTTTGGGAATGATTGTGGCAGTGAAAGGTGCTACGATGGGAGGGGATTATGATCCCTGTAGGGGAAGGCGAGATATAAAAGTCATTGAAAGTTGGGTTGGATGGGTCTCCAGTATCTTGACAAAAGGAGGATTAGTATAGTGGATTGGTTAGCAAGGTTATTACAATCTGTATGTCTCCTCGCCAATTCTAGACCTCCCAATTGTTTTTTTGACAATGCTATGCTTGTGGCAGGGTCAGAGGCAGTGTGTGATGGAAATTAACTGTGAATGGCTAAATGCAAGGTGATGGCATGTACAAAGGGAGATGGATATAAAAAAAAAAAAAAAATTGCCCCCATCTTGCCCTCAGAGGGACATAAGGACTGAATTTCACTTGGACTCCACTCAGGCTGGAGGTGCAGATGCCTAAGGTGGAAATTTGAAGGGGGGGAATTGGCTGGGCCCCACACAAATGCCCTTGGGTTGAGGTTCCTTTAATATACCCAGGAGTGCCCTGTGAATAATCTTTAAAGCACAACTTTGTGGCTAAATCAGTGACCTAACAAAATATGTTTTATTTTATTTATTTTTTATGGGAGTGTAGTTATTTTCCTCAACATAAAGACTGGCACTGTGGTCACTCATATGGCAAACTTGGTTCTGTACAGTATTTTCATAATTTTTTAATATATTTTGTACCATCAAAACATCTTTTGCAAAGAGAATGTTGTCCTCATTTTTCCTATTCATAATTTTCCCGGTCTGGGGTGTTGGCTGCATGTTATTGTGAGGTTAAAATTGCTCGGTAGTATGCAGCTGATATTTTAGGATCTATGTGGGGTGTCCCTACGGACTAGAACCACACACCATTTTGTGATGGAGGAAATCTGTATTCATAGAGAAATGATCCTACTTTATACTACAACAGCATAACAACTGTCTCTTTGTTATGCTGCCCCCCTACTCTCAATACTTTCCTGTACCACATCTGAATATACATGTCCTTTTTCACTGAACCCTGTGGTAGAGGAGAAAGAATATTGTCACAGTGTTCTCACTTGAGCTGTGAAAGGCAACAGAAAAGGGACAGGATAGGACTAAGCATCCTACTATCTGTAGCCCCAAGGGTTACATTCCTAAAAAACAAGGGTCTGGGAGTTTTCCAACCAGAACCCAAAGGTTTGGGTCTTTTAATGTGCATGGATGTGGTATAGATGAAAGTAAAAGGGAAGAGATAGGCAGTATGTTTGTGAGAAGAAGGATTGATGTGTTGGCATTGAGTGAAAATTGGGAGGGTGTAGTGGTGAAGAGAGGACGAGGGAGAGAAGGGGTGACTATACCAGTAAGTGAAGAGGTAGGTGTGTGGTGGAGTGGAAGGTTTCTTCAAGGTTAATGTGGATGAAAGTGAAACTGGGAAGTGAGAAGTGGTTCTTTATAAGTGCATGTGGGCCTGGTAGTGAGAAGAGTGTAGAGGAAAGGAAGGCTTTTTGGATAGATTTAAATGAGTGCAAAAAGGGTTTATGGAGAAATGTTACGTTGTGGTATTGGGAGATCTCAGTGTTAGGGTAGGAGACAAACCAATAGAAAGAGTGGTTGGGAAGTGTGGAATTCCAGGAAAATCTTAGTGGAGAGTTGATCATACCAAACACAGTGTGTAGGAAGAAAGTTGGGCATAAGTACACATGGAAGAGGGTGGTGGATGGAAGGATGGTAGATAGGGCTTTAATGGACTATATAGTGGTAACGAGAAGAAGAGTTTTGGATGTACATGTTCTTAGGGGAGAGAGTGGGGGAATCCGATAATTTTTTGGTGGAAGGTAAGAGTGGAGGATATATGGAGAAAGAGGAAAAGGACAGAAGGTAGGAAGTTGCTTAGAGTAAATTGTTTAAATGAGAAAAGAAGTACAAGAAGTTGAGAGGAGTGGGAGTAAAGGGAGTAGAACTAGGAGTAGGGAAGGAATTGGGATATTTCAAGGAGTCACAAGGTGTGCAAAGATGTGTGAAACAGGGAGGACTGGAGAAGGAAAGTGAGTGGTAGGATAATGAAGCAAAGAAGGTTGTAGAGTAGAAGAAATGAGCATTCACAGATTGGTTACAAAATAGGATGAGAGAATCATGTGAGAGGTACAAGAAAAGAGAAGTAAAGCATGAGATAAGTAGAGCAGATGTGAAATGGAGTAAGAGTATGATAAAAAAAAATTAAAGTAGTAATAAGATGTTTTGAAAGGAAATTAAGAAAGGGTAGGTGAATCAAGTAGAGGATGGAAGAGACAACAGTAAGAGGAAAATGGGCAGAGTATTTTATGGAGTTAAATGTGAAGGAAGAAAGGTAGTTGCAATGGGAAGTGCTTAGAAAATGACAGTGATGAATAAGGAAAATGGAGGAGAAATAAGAGAACAGGTGAAAGCAGTTATTAAAATGAGAGCAGGTAAGGCACCTGGGTTAAATGGGTGTTGTGCAGTGTTTAAAAAGGGAGGTACAGTGATGGTGGACTGGCTGGTGCAGTTATTTAGTGTTTGTCAAAAAGAGGACTGGAGTGCATGTATTGTTCTGCTTTACATTAGAAAAGGGGACAAGTGTGAGTGTAGTAATTTCAGAGGAATCAGTATGTTGAATGTAGTTGAGAAGGCTTATGGGAGGGTTTTGATCAAGAGGAACAGTGTGGGTTTAGGGCAGGTAGGGATTAATTGGATCAGATTTTTGTGGTAAGGCAAATATGTGAGAAAGATTTAGAAAAGTTAAGGATGTTTTTTTGGCCTTTATGGATTTGGAAAAGGCTTATGACAGGGTAGACAGGAAGGCACTGTGGGAGGTATAGCAGATATACAGGATAGGGCTGTTAATAGTGGTCAAGTTTTTACAAGACTAGTAGAGCCTGTGTTAGAATAAATGGAAATAGCAAATGTTTTAAGGTAAAGGTGGGACTTTGCCAAGGATGTTATGTCACCATGGCTTTTCAATTTATATATGGATGGGGTGATGCAAGAGGTAAATGTAAGAGTAATGGTCCAGGGATTGAAGATGGTTAAAGAAAAATAGTATTTTTTTTTTTTTTTTTTTTTTTTTTTTTTTTTTTTTTTCTTACAACACTGCAATTGTGGCAGGATCAGTGGAGGGATTAAGGAAGGTGTGTGAAAAGGAAGTTGAAGATAAATGTGATGAGATGTACAAGGGGAGAGGATGGCAACAAATTGGAAGTGAATATTAAGGGAGACTGGAAGAAGTGGATAGCTTCAGATACTTGGGTGCAAATGTGGTGGGAAAGGGAGGAGTGAAGGTGGAGGTAGAATGTAGATTGAGAGAAGCAAGTAAATGCCTTGGGGGATTAAAAAGTGTAAGGAGAAATAGACATTTGGGAAGGGATGCTAAAAGGAGTTTGTATGAAGGGTTGATTGTGCCAACAGCACTGTATAGGGTAGAAACATGAAATATAAGAGAGGAAGAGTTTAAATGCGAGATGAAATACGTAAGAAGTATGGTAGGGGTTATTAAGCTGGATAGAGATACAAAGAGGTGAGGAAGAGAGTGGGGGTGGAAAGGGAGTTGGGACATAGGGTTGATGAAAGAATACTGGGATTGTTTGAACACATGGAAAGAATGAGTGAAGAAAGATTAGTAAAATTTGTGAAAGGCAGAGGTGAAGGGAGTGATCATGAAGGGTCAACCAAGGATGAGATGGATGGATGGGGTAAAAGGGGTATTGGGAAAGAGGGATGTCTGTTGAGGAAGGAAAGGAGAAGATAGGGGTGAGTGGAGAATGGTTGTACAGTATATGGATGATGCTGTGATGCATGGAAAGGAGTGGAGTGAGAGAGTATGTATGAATGAAGGGATTTCTCCCTATCTCTTTTTCTGCATGAGGGGATGGAGAGTGGGGCTCACCAGTTAAACGAAGCAACGTTGCTGTGGATATGCTGTGTACTGTTGCATTGTTTCTGACCCAGGGTAGTGGACGAGATGCAGGGATGACCCATCATCCAGGAGTGAAGAAAAGAGGGATGGTGAATGGGAGGCTGTGGGGCTGAAATGGGTGGGAGTGGATATATGCCTTTGACTTTGGTTACTTCCCTTGTAAGGGGAAAGACCCCTTGGTATATGTACTTTGAACCATCACATATCGGTTTCATATATAGGGGATTCCCTGAATACTTAGGACTATCCATTTCCTCAAACACTTCCAGTTTGCTGCCACCCTCTCTCCTTGTTTTTACCTACATATACTTTCAATTTCCTATCACATTCCTTCCTAAACTGTCAACTACCTTAGACCTTCCTGCCACATGAAAATCTACAGTAAAAGCATAAGAACAACTAACCACCTTATTTTTAGATGAAAATAGTCACTGCTAACTCGAAGACAAATCTGAAAAAGGAAGATCATCTGCTGCCTAACCACCACCAATAGGTGCTCCTTGGGACCTGCTCACACCTTGGAGCTGGTACTCAGGAACTCCTAGCAAACCAATACGCTGGGGAATTCCTGGTCTATACAGATAGGTCTGTACTCAAAGATGGCTGCATAAGAGCAGGCTTTTTTTTCCAGGCCACAGGGGAGGCCTTCTCCGTAAGACTCTCTTTCACCACCATCCTCATGGCCAATACTATTGGACTCCTGCTCAAGCCTAATTGTTCTACAGAACACCTACTGCACTTTGAGGGCCGATGTGTTAAACAATATCCTTCATCTCTAGGCAGAGGCAGACCACCAGGGTGTCCGCCTCCAGTACCAATGGAATGGGTCCCCTCTCATGTGGGACTTCATGGCAATGAAAGTGCTGACAGTGCTCCCAGACAAAGGGCATTGGCCCTTGAAGAGGATATGATGCCCATCCAGCCTTTGATAAGTGATGCTTATTGTAAAATAGATCAGGCTGCCTGGGACTTGTGGAAATCAGAATATGCCACCACTGCTGCTTCCTGGGGATGGCTCATCAGGATCTGCCTCAAGGCCAGTGACTCCAGCCTCCCTTCACTTCCCCCTCACACCTTGGCCATGATATCTCGGTAAGAGTGGATCACTGGCGGACTTGATTCACACAGGCCATCTGTTCCTGTGGCATGAAGCTGGTGTCCTTCAGCCATTGCATTTTTCTCTGTACAGACCTGGAATATCACTTCAACGACCTCAGAAACCTCCTTGGTAACCCTGACACAGTATTAGATTGCCTCAGAGCAAGCTCCACCTCAGACGTCATTGCAGCCCACCTCATCTGCTTCTCCTCTGTAGGACCCCTGCTGTAAAGCAGCTCTAACCTGAACCCACCCTCACACACACATGCACTTTCTCAGACATGCTTAACCTCATTAATCACTTCCCACCCATCCAATCTCCCACTTCATATGATTAACTTCCTTCCTATACAGTGAATACTCATTCTATACAGGAAAATTATGAGTACCTAAATTAGCTAGTCCTGCTGGGACTCAACTGAAAAAAAAAAAAAAAAAAATTGGAGTCACTGAGAATGAAGGTGGACTACTCATTAACTAACAATAACTTAATTTTCTGAAGAACCTTAAGTTCTCTATTTTCTGGGCCCAATTCAGATACCAGGTACCAGCCCTTTGGGGTTGCACCTCACAGAGGTGGAATTTGGTTGGTGCCATTGTGATTAACCAGTTCGGTACAATGACACTTATGTAGGTGTGTCTATGAACTGGCTTGATAACGTTTTCTGTTTATTATTACTCAGAGTAAAAGAGAATGAATAATACAGCAATGATGCTGCACACGAGAATTTGACTCGTATTGAATTGGTTAAGATGCCTCTGAGTCTTCTCCATCAGGTAGTCCATCTTCCAGTTGGCAGTGCTGGCACTTGAGAGACCAGTAGTGGGAACCTGTATGAGGTAGTTCTGCAAGATAGACATCAGAAAGAATAATTTCCCAGATGCTCATTGTCAAATTTCGTAAATATCCTTGCTTCTACATGGAGGGTGGCACTTGGTCAGTCCATTGCCTATAGTCTCTCTTGCAGAAGATCTGCATCCTTCAAATAACCAGCAACAGCCTCCAGGCAGGACCTTAACTCACTCAGGGAAGATATACAACAACAGACGCTCCTCAACGTTCCGAATGGCCAAACATAAGTTGAAAATGAACGTAAGTTGTTACTGTACTATACATCCGTAAATTCTATTACCGTATCTTATAAAACACCCCTAAATCATTAATTATACTCATAACATTGTAAAATACAGTAAACTTACACTTATTCGAACTCCAAGGGGGATTAGAAATGTCCGATTAACCGAAATGTTCGGTTAATCCAACTTTGTATGTTTTATTCCCGAAGAGTTTTATGAGGTAATGTATGCAATATTCGTACCTGTAAACTTAACATACACATGGAAATGCTTATAATAGTTCATAAACATATTCTATAGAGTATAAACAGCCGATTAGGTGTAAACATGGAGTGTGCTGCCACCGTGTGAGCACTTAGTGAAGCTTGCGGGTGGCAGAAGAGGCGGCGGGGTGTTTGAATGTTTGGTTGAGATCCAAATACATTCGGTTGAAGCGATGGCTACCGTATTGAGAAAATATTCGGTTAATGCGATTATTCGGTTAAAACGCAAGTTTACTGTAACATTAATTTCAAATAAATTAAATTCAAGCAACATAAATTGAGATGGTGGAGGAGGAGGCAAGGCACGTTCAGTCTGTCGTTTGTATCATGTAAACAATGGACGCAGTGTCATGCGTAAGTATCGTTTGAACTACGGAGAGCGCGCTAAAATAAAAAATTCACTCCAAAAAAATTTACCATTTTTTTTAGTCAGTTCAAACGTAAAATCGAAAAAATGCAAAACGAATGAACGTAAGTAGAGGAGCGTCTGTATTGTGTTGTGTAGGATTGTTGGTATGGGGCAGTGTAGTATGAGGTGTTCTATGTTCTCTGGGGCAGTCTGAATCTGTGGCTTGGCCTATTTTGTGGTGGTATAGTTTTAATGCTGGTGTTATGAGTGCAGGCATGCCAATGTGATTTTATCAGATGTGTGAATGGTTTTTCTATGGGGCATATGTCTGGGAGTTGGTGGTGAGTATTGAATTTGTTGGTCTGTCTTGAAAGGCTTGTTTAGTCGTCTGAGTGTATCATTATTATATTTTATTTTATTTCATTTTTATTTTTTCTTCTTCTTATCATTATTATTTTTTTTTTTTATGTGGAGGGAGTGAACATGAGGGAACATCCTAGGATGAGATGGATGGATGGGGTGAAGGGGGCTTTGAGGAAGAGGGGAATGTCTGTTGAGGAAGGATGGGAGAGGACAGAAGACAGGGGTGAATGGAGAATGGTTGTATATGGATGACGTTGTGATGCATGAGGTGGAATGGGTGGGGGGATGGGGGGTAAGGTAGTATGTGTGAGCAAAATTTGATGCAGCCCAAAGGGATTTCTCCCCGTCTTCTACTTTTATGCATGGGGGGATGGAGAGGGTGGGTTGCCGATTTAATGAAGCGGCCTTTTTTTGGATGTGCTGTGACTTGCAACACTGCCTCTGACCCAGGGCAGTGGACAAGGTGCAGGGATGACCCGTCATCCAGGAGGTGCTAAGATAAAAGGGAGGGCGGAGGGGAGTGGAGTGTATTTAGGGATGGAATGGGTGGGAATGATTTTATGCCTTTTTCTTTTTGGCTACCTGCCTTGAAATGGGGAAAAAGCCTTGGTATATGCATGTATGTATTTTATTTATCTATTTACTTATTTATTTTTTTTTTTTCATTCTGTTGGTGGTGCTTATGAAATGTGGTGTAAAGGGTGTGCGGTGTTTATGGTTCTGGTGCAGAATTGTGTTCCTGTTATTTTCATGTGATGTTTGATGGGGAGGACTTTGGCTTCCAATTGCAGATGTACAATGTAGTTTTGGTGCATCCTGTTATCACTCCTAGTGCTCCATTCTGCAAAGTTTGTAAATGGTCTTGCTGATTGCTGGGAACCATGCTGCGGAGGTATAGTTGAGGGTGGTTCTTGTGAATTGCTTATAGGTGTTTGTGAGTTTCTGTTGTCCAAAATAAGTGCTTGCAATGGATTTAAGTAGGTTTGTTTTCTTGTTTCATGCATGAAAGGTAGTGGGTGGGGGGAGGGGCCTAGGGAGTATGTGCATTCCACTCCTACCTACAATCCTTCCCTCTTTTCTTGGCTCTTCCTAGATGACAGATCATTCCTGCATCTCGCCAACTGCCCTGGACCATAAGCAATACAGCAAGACACAGCACATTCACAGCAAGGCCGTTTCACTTAATCAGTAACCCCCTCTCTCCATCCCCTCATGCAGAAAAAGAGAAGACAGGGAGAAATCCCTTTGGACTGTGTCAAAATATCATTCACACATAATCACTCCCTAACCCCACCTCCATCCCCCATTCCTTGCAACACAGTACACAGCCTTTCTCCACTCACCCCTATCTTCTTCCTTCTCCTTTCCTTCCTCAACAGACATTCCCTTCTTGGTCAGTGCTCTTTTCACCCCATCCATCCAACTCATCCTCAGGTGTCCCGTCAAGTTCACTCTGTCCACCTCTGCCTTCCACACCTTTTACTAATTTTTCTTCATTCATTCTTTCCACATGTCCAAACCATCCCAATAATCTTTCATCGTCCCTATCTGTTATCTCCTTTTCCACCCCCACTATCCTCCTCACCCCCTCATGTCTCACCCTATCCAACCTTGTAACCCCTGCCATGCTTCTCGGATATTTCATCTCAAACACATTCAAACTTTTCTTCTCTGCCTCTCTTAAACTCGAAGTCTCTGCCCCATACAGTGCTGTCGGCACAATCACTCCTTCATATAATATCCTCTCTGTGTCCATTCCCAAAGGCCTATTTCTCATTACATTTCTTAACCTTCCAAGGTATTTAGTTGCTTCTCTCAATCTACAGTTTACCTCCACCTCCACTCCTCCCTCTCCTGCCACATGTGACCCCAAGTTTCTAAAGTTATCCACTTCTTCCAGCCTCTCTCTTTTAAGTTTTACTTCCAACTAGATGCCATCCTCTCCCTTTGAACATTTCATTACTTTTTACCCACATTTATCTTCAACATTCTCCTATCATATACCTTCTCAAAGTCTGTCACTAATGGCAGTATCATCAGCAAACAACAGACTCACCTCCCACTTTTCCCCATTTTCTGCAACATTTCCAATCCCTTGCATTTACCTCCCACACCATCCTCTCCATATACACATTAAACAGCCATGGTGACATAACACATCCCTGATACAATCCCACCTTTACCTCAAACCACTCGCTCTCTCTATTCCTAACACAGGCTATACTACTCTTGTAAAAACTCTTGACTGCCCTTACCAGCTTTCCCCCATTCCCATATATCTGCCAAACCTCCTAATACCTTCCTGTCTACTCTGTCATAAGCCTTTTCTAAATCCATAAAGGCCTCAAAAACATTCTTACCTTTTGCTATAGCTTTCTCACATATTTGTATTACTACAAAAATCTGATCCGCACAACCCCTACTTTCCCTAAACCCACACTGTTCCTCACCAATTATTCTTTCTGTTCCTCTCCTAATCCTCTCAATTAAAACCTTCCCATAAGCCTTCTCAACAAAGTGATCCCTCTGAAACTACTACACTCACACTTGTCCCCATTTCCCTTGTAAAGTGGAACTATACAGGCATTCTTTTAGTCCTCTGCCACTCTACCCTCCCTTAGACACACATCAAACCTCACTAGCCAGTTCACTACTGTAACTCTCTTTTTTTGACACTCCACATGAACCCATCTTACCCAGATGCCTTACCTGCTCTCAACATTTTAATAACTACTTGTACCTTATTTTTTCTTATTTCTCCTCCATTTTCCTCACCCATCAGTTATTATTTTAGAATCTCCCACTGCTACCATCAATCCCTCCCTATCCTCCTCCAGATTTAACAACTCCCTAAAAAACTCTGCCCATCTTCCCTTTACTGCTTCCTCCTCTGTTACCATTTCTCCATCTGTGTCTTTTACTTTTTCTTCTCTGCTGAAGTTGCCTCCCTTGACTTCCTTCCAAAACAAATTTTTATTAATCTAAACATTTTCTATCATACCCCCCCATTTTATATCTACTCTCCTTTTTGGTTCCTTTATCTAAACTAGGAATTTGAAATAAAAACCCTTTTTTTTTTTTTTTTTTAATAGGAAAAGCATGGTGGAGAACTTGGAACAGCAACTTCTATCAAATAATACAGAACAACAGTAAATGTCAGTACTCACTGTATCTACATAATAGTGACTAGAGTACAACATAAAGTAAATCTACAATGATCATATACTGTACAAGCTGGCCACATAACTGACCATCACAAGTTGTTCTTTGAACCCGTGATAATTAATCCAAATAATCTTCTGTTTTGCAGTCAAAATCATAAAAGAATACTATGTTTTGCACCTGTGGCAACTTAATTTTTCTGATATCTGTAACACGAGTTTTTCTGACATCTAACAGGAGTTTTTTCTTAACTATATATTTAACTGCAAATCTTTATCAAAATCAATATCACTAACATAATTTCTCATTGGGAGATACATTAAAAAAGAGGTGTTATAGTGTGACATAGTACTGCATATCAATTTAAATATATATATATATATATATATATATATATATATATATATATATATATATATATATATATATATATATATATATATATATATATCAAGCATATGGTCATAAATGAAACTGTCACTCATTTATTGGGATCTTGTGAGAAAGAAATATTGTAGGATCCACTCTGTGGGTCTTGGTTGAGTTTGAAGTTTTCTGTTGATAAACCAAATGGACTCAGAAGTTTATTTCCTAGTTCTTTAAGTGTACCTGAAAACAAAGAAGGTAAAATTAAAGAAAATTTGAACTATCTTGCTAAATTAGATTACAATATTGAAAACAGATAATACCTCATTGATGACATTACCTTTTAAAGAGAATATGTAATTTCTTTTTTACATAATATATATATATATATATATATATAACATAGAAACCACTGTTGAAGTAGAAAAGACTGGAAACGGGGAATCTATATATTTCGATTGCAAACTGCAATCCTCTTCAGTAGATACAAATAAGAGAGGGCGTGCTGTTTAAGTAGCACCCTTAACAAAAGAAAGGGGACCTGGGAAGATATCTGTACCCTCTCACTCCGTATGTGAGGTCAGGTGGCAAATTAGCTTTCACTAGGTTGGAGATGAAGAGTCCGGACATTATGTCCGGGGACCATTGCCCCTTTGAAATATTCATGTTGGGCTGAAATTCAATGATCGTGGATTCTACCATTTTTCTCCTGAACTCACATCTGGATTTATAAATAAGCTCAGCTCTGTCCCAATCTAAACAATGTTTAACCCCTTCCATACGGTGCCGCACACGTAGGCGTCATGAGGAGCAAGTGGATTCGCGACGCTGCCATATCGGCGTCCTGATTATATTTATTGTAGTCGCCCCTGTGTTTTTACATTCTCCCAAATGCGCCCTGAATCCCATTCTCTGTGGTTTTCAAAATTCGCGGGTGAAAGAGAGAACGATCGATATAAGCGGTGACTATATTTTATGATGCGAATATTATTACGACACGTCATACGGCTGGCATTGGCTGCTGCCTGTGAGATTTAAGTCCCATACTGAAGTGGTTAAATTGCTTAACATGTTGGAACACAGCTGAGCTATCTTGTGCATATTTAATGGAACGTTTATGTTCAATCATCCTGGTATTCAAATCCCTTCCAGTCTGTCCGATGTAAACTAAGTCACAACCTTTACATGGAATCGAATAAACCCCTTGGCTCTGTTCTTCTTTTAACCTTTGATGGACATTTACCACCTTTTTATTAATGGTGTTAGGGTAATAATTAATCAAATTTAATTTGTCTTTGGGAAGAAACTTGGTCGAGGGAATGAATGATTCAGAAAAGGGAACGATTAAAGAGCTCTTACCCAATGAAAAATTAGAGGAAGTGGGGGTGGTGTTGAAAAAATTGGATCTCGCTCGGCTTTTTCAACACCACCCCCACTTCCTCTAATTTTTCATTGGGTAAGAGCTCTTTAATCGTTCCCTTTTCTAAATCATTCATTCCCTCGACCAAGTTTCTTCCCAAAGACAAATTAAATTTGATTAATTATTACCCTAACACCATTAATAAAAAGGTGGTAAATGTCCATCAAAGGTTAAAAGAAGAACAGAGCCAAGGGGTTTATTCGATTCCATGTAAAGGTTGTGACTTAGTTTACATCGGACAGACTGGAAGGGATTTGAATACCAGGATGATTGAACATAAACGTTCCATTAAATATGCACAAGATAGCTCAGCTGTGTTCCAACATGTTAAGCAATTTAAACATTGTTTAGATTGGGACAGAGCTGAGCTTATTTATAAATCCAGATGTGAGTTCAGGAGAAAAATGGTAGAATCCACGATCATTGAATTTCAGCCCAACATGAATATTTCAAAGGGGCAATGGTCCCCGGACATAATGTCCGGACTCTTCATCTCCAACCTAGTGAAAGCTCATTTGCCTCCTGACCTCACATACGGAGTGAGCCGATGGTACAGATATCTTCCCAGGTCCCCTTTCTTTTGTTAAGGGTGCTACTTAAACAGCACGCCCTCTCTTATTTGTATCTACTGAAGAGGATTGCAGTTTGCAATCGAAATATATAGATTCCCCGTTTCCAGTCTTTTCTACTCCAACAGTGGTTTCTATGTTATTGACAAATGTGTGATTACATTTTTCACCTGTAATATATATATATATATACATATATATATATATATATTGATATATGTATATATATATATATATATATATATATATATACATATATATATATATATATATATATATATATATATATATATTTGAATAATTCGCTAGTGGACAGCGACATCAATCATACAATCCATGACCGTCGCGCAGAGGGTTCGAACCACCGCCTATAGACCCAAGAGAGTCCACAGCACCCGCCTTTGACCACTCGACCACAGTCTGTGGTCGAGTGGTCAAAGGCGGGTGCTGTGGACTCTCTTGGGTCTATAGGCGGTGGTTCGAATCCTCTGCGCGACGGTCATGGATTGTATGATATATATATATGTTGCACACCCTAGAAGGCATATCTACGACTAATCTCCTAGATTTCTTCTACCACCTCTACACATACTAGCCAGCATGCAGAAATGCACGAAGGTGCACACGAGGAGTGAGATGGCACTACAAACCTCGTTCCCATAGAAAAGGTTGTCCCGCGGTCACTTTTTGCGGTCAAAGACCGTAGGCCTCGTCGAATCTCCAACGGGCACTTCTGCCCGAGTGCCAATACGTGACAGCCAGGAAAAATTGCCACGAAGGATATATATTAATTGTTTTATGTATGTTTTCCCTCCGGAAAACTCTGACACATTGTAGAATTGTTTCACCACCTGTACTTTCACCTTTTCCTCACATGTAGCTAGATTTCAAGATTGTAAATATCCGTTCTTGCTGGAAAAACAGCACCTATGCTTCTAAATGTTCTCGTCGGCAACCTAGCCGGAACCCTGTATATAAGCACCTGTTTTTCACAAAATAAAGAGAAGACCAGAGGCTGAGAGCTGAGGGCTCCACGTGTTTTACTTCCAACCTCCAACGCTGATCAAGCTTCACCACGCTACCAAACCACGTGTTACCACTTGTCGAACCCTCATCTATGTTGGACCTATTATCAAGACCAACATATATATATATATACATATATATAAATATATATTATAAACAGGTAGTCGTCAACTTACGACCTATGCGACTTACGACTGATCGACTTTACGACCACGAGATGGTGCAATAATATCTAACATTTAATAGAGTAATAGAATTGCAATGTTATGCCTGGCAGTGCAGTACATTACTCCGCACTCTGCGAGACGCGAGTACGATAGTTTTCGCAGGCTGCCGGCAGCGTCAGCATCCCAGACAGCTAAATATTCTTTCATTTTGTTTGTTTCAAGTAAAATGTTTCCTAATTTTGCATTGCATTTTGTATTTTTGTATGTTTTGCAATTAATAAAATATAAAAAACTTTTTATGCCTAGGCTAGTTTGTTGTCGATTACAATATGTTCGGTACAGTACTTAAACGAAAAGAATGTGTTTGTTCCGAAGAATACAAACTCTTCGGTACTCCTTACACTAGGATACTCTCGCGTAGCGCGAATATTTCTACTGCGAAATTAAAATCCTCACTCTGGGTCTGGGCAACACTTATCCTCAGTAAGGGGCCCCATTGGGGCAAGGGGGGGGGCCCTTGCCCTCCACCACAAGTCTCGCACACTATAACCATTCTCTTCGCAGTAGTGACCGCGTTAACATCTCTCTACTGCATGTTTAGTTTTTTTTTCGGTTTCCCCCTTAATGGGCCGATTCTCAGTCAAATTCCTTTATTGGCGTGGCATCCAAGTCACTGTTTACGTCGGTGCCGAAAATCAAGCAATCCGCTTCGATTGTCGCCAGCTCACTCTAAGGACGCTAAGGAGTTCGTCGTCCTTCAATTTCATCGGGGTTTTCCCTACGCCATCCTGTGTCCTGGCATTATTAAGTGCTTCTCCATTCCCTGTATTATTCCCTTAACCGCCACCGGGTATCCTACCCTTCACTGTAAGTATGGAATCTGGTTCCAGTATTGTTGTGGTTTCGCCGCAGGGAGATAAAGGGAAAGGTGCGCACGCATAGAAAATGGCTTCCCTCTTCACCCCCCCAAAAACATGGGAAGGCGGCCTACGGCTTCGGAGGAGACGAGCATTCTCTCCCTCCTCCACGGCGTAGTAGACAGGAAGCCAAGTTGTCCTTTATTCCTTTAAACTTGGACGGTTAGCGTAGATGGACATGCGCCTAAGGCCACCTCTAGCTACCGTTCCTGTACGAGCTTTTCCCGGATGTGGTCGCTTGCGGCTTGCCCTCGCCCATCCCAGAAACTCAACAGTCGCCAGGAAGGTGGTACAACGCCACTTCGAGTCATTCTCAGGCCAAGTTGTCCTCTTCCTTCAAACCAGGACGGTTAGCGTAGCCGGACATGCGCGTCAACACCACCGCTAGCTACCGTTCCTGTATGACATTTTTCCCGGATGTGGTCGCTTGCGGCTGCCCCCGAAACTCGACGCCGGCACGGACAAAGGGGGGGGGGCAAAGAGCCCCTTAGTCTCTTCTACTCAGGAATCCCGCAGTACGCACAAAGAGCCGGGTGATCAACGGTGACCTTCCATGCCCTTTGCTCACAGGGACAGAGATCAGGGACGAGGTTGCAGACGCGGTATTTCTCGCTGACCGGATGCTACGTCGGCGGAGGACGCGGACAGTTGTCTCCCCCCTCCTAAGCGTAGTAAACGGAATGGTTGTACATAGCCGCCCCCGCGAACCCCCCCCCCCGGGTACGAGATTTTTCCCGGATGCGTCCGGCGGCTCCGCCCCCCCACGGACAAAGGAGCCGAGTTCGGAGATTCGGAGCGCGTCGGCCTCTTCTCCTCAGGTGGTCCCCCACATCCACCTTCCACCCGTCGTCAGACGAGCCGGGTCATCGCCGGAACCCTTTCTATGCCCGGTGGGCAGGAAGCCCGAGATGTGCCCACGCGCGCGTTCGTCGTGGGTGACTCAGCTTCGTCCATTGGAGGCAGTCTCCCCTTGGCGTCTCCCGGACCATCCGCACCCAGGCGGGACTCATCAAGCGGACATTCCCCGGACCTCCTCCCTACTCTGTTCACTCGTCACTACGTTGAAGGAACAGATGGAGGCCCAACGGGAATTTTTCCGCGCTTCTCAAGCGCGGTTCGTGCACCGCACGGAAGCTCGTGAGGAGTCACCGCCCCCAAGGGCCCCCCTCGACCATCTTCCACTTGCTCGGCCCCCCTCTGTACCCATCAGTGACCGGGATGGTAGCGTGAGGTTCCTCTCTGCCCGTGCCGACCCCTCCTACGCCGACGACGATGTCCACAGCTCCGTAGGGGGGGGGGGGGCACGCTCCCTTTCCCCTCCCGTTTCCCAGTCGGAATCCTCGATGGTGGTCCCTCCTTCCTTCTCGGACGTCCTCGCGAGGGTTCGGAGGGCGAATCGACTGGGCCACCCGAAAGCAGAGGAAGCCACATTCGAGTCTGACATCTTCATGACGGCCAACTCTCAGAAAGCCCAGCCTCCTCCCCTCCACCTTCCATGGAGTACGCAGACGGCGAGAGCCATGGCCCAGGCCTCCGACGCTCTCGCAACAAGGACGACCGAGAAGACGCGTTGGCTTCCGGTCCCATTGGAACACCAGAAGCGCTTCTACACCCCATCGGGGTCAACCCTCGGAGCAGCCTCGATCCCGGCGAGGTTACCAGAGCTGGTTAGGCGGACGCCGAGTCGCTGCGCAGGCGAAACGTCCTCCTCTCTGGCAGGGAAGTCAGCTCCCACCTTCAATCACTGGCTCTGTCCCTGGCGGTGAACTCCTGGCTAGAACGCCTCCTTGCCTCGGCGTGGGAGTTCTTACCCGCACTACAACCCCAGGAAGAATGCGACCTCCAGGCTTTTTGGCAAGCGCGAGCAGAGCCCTGACATCAGGTTTCCTGTCTCTCAACGTCCTGAGCCAACTTCGAGTCCCACAGGAGAGACACCATCCTCGGGGAACCCCAGTGACCCCCTCCTCAGGGAGATTTATGCTCACCCACGCGCTGATTCCCCCGGATATGGTGGACTCCGAGATCCTCGACGCAAACATTATAGAGGCTCCGGACTCCCCCACAGGACTCCTAGGAATTCGCCAGCCCCTCCGCACAAGATAGGGGGTTGCCTCTCCCTCTACTGGAGAGCATGGGAAGAGGCCGGGGCGGAAGACTGGACCTACTAAGTCATTAAGACGGGCTATTGTCTTCCCTTTTCCACTGTCCCAAACCTCTCCCTCTATCCCATCCAAGTCAGCAGCTTCCACCCGGACTCGGCTCGCGGGCGGGCCCTAGCGGAGGAATCCTCCGTTCTGCTCCAGACAGGAACTTTAGTGGAAGTCTCGACTCCGGACCCAGGGTTCTTCTCACGGCTATTCCTAGTAGAAAAGACAACAGGGGTGTGGAGACCAGTCATCTATTTGTCTCCACTCAACAAGTTCCTTTTCCCTGACGAAGTTCCGAATGGCCACCCCAGAGTCCGTAAGGGCGTCTATCAGGGAAGGGAACTTCATGGTGTCGCTGGACCTCCAAGATGCATTCCGCCCAGCTATGCCAAGAACACCTGAGAATGGTCCTAACCTTTGTCCTGAAATTGGGCACAGTAGTCAACCCGGAAAAGTCAGATTTCTTACCAGAACAGAGAGTCACGTACCTGGGTATGGTCCTGGACTCCTCCCTAATGGAATCCTTCCCAGTAGGAAAGGGGATCCCGAATCTCGCATCTCTAGTTGCACAGGCACTATCGACCAGGTTCCTGACGGCTACACAATGCCAAATCCTCCTGGGCCATATGGCCTCCATAGAGAAATTAATCCCCTGGAGTAGACAAAGAATGCGACCGCTACAGCGGCTCCTCAAGTCTCAGTGGGCCCCGCAAGAGGGAGAACCCCTACAACACATCTCCCTCACCGAAGAAGTCAAGGATTCTCTTCTCTGGTGGAAGGCCCATGCAACCTTCTCATGGGGATGCCCCTCGGCCCATCTCCCCCCGAAGTCCTCCTGTTCTCCGATGCCTCCAAGGAGGGCTGGGGAGCCCACCTCAACGACGATCACATCAGCGGTTCCTGGTCCACAGTCGAGCGGACAGCCCATATCAATTGGCTTGAGTTGAAAGCAGTACTCCTGGCTCTCCGTCACTTCAAGGATCAAGTCTCAGGAAAAGTAGTGGGCATAATGTCGGACAATTCCTTGGTAGTAGCCTACCTAAACGAGCAAGGGGGGCACAGTCTCCCAGGAACTATGCCTTCTGATGATGGACATCCTCAACCTAGCCAAGAATCTCCAGGTGTCACTCAAAGCCCGTTACATCCCGGGGAAGAGGAGTGTCTGGGCGGACCACCTCGGCAGGAAGAATCAGATAATCAACACAGATGGTCCCTCTATCGAGAGGTAGCGAACTTCATCCTCAGCAAATGGGGCTCCCCTCTAGTGGACCTTTTTGCAATGAGATGGAATCACCAACTCCCAATATATTTCAGCCCTTTCCTGGATCCTCTGACAGCAGGAGAAAACGCTCTTCTGCAAAGTTGGGACAACCTGGACTCCTACGCTTTCCCACCATTCCCTTGCTCCAGAAGGTACTCCTCAGAGCAAGACACGCATCCTACCTTCGGATGACTTTGATCGCTCCTTGGTGGCCCGAAGCCCCATGGTTCCGGACGCCCTCTAGCTAGCAGTAGAAGAGCCTCTGGCACTTCAGGGAAGACCAGATCTTCTGTATCCACCCATCAACGGGCCTTGGCACAAGAACCCTTCAGCACTCAATCTTCACGCGTTCAGACTATAGTCCAGATCCTCCTAAAGAAGGGTTTTCCCAGAGAAGTGGTTGAGGACATGTCCGCTCCTATTTGCTCTTCCTCAGCTAACCTTTATCAAGGGAAATGCGCCTTTGCAAAATGGTGCCACTCCAGGAAGTTAGTCCCAGTTCGAGCCACCATTCCTGAGATCGCCTCCTTCCACGTCCTCAGGAAGTCCAGGAAGATCTCCCTCTCGGCGGTACAAGCCATCCGGACCTACCTCAAGAGAACCGAACATCTTCGACCAGAATTAAAGTGGTTGTTCATCTCTACTAAAGGTAGCCCATCACTAAGAATTCCATTTCTTACTGGACAATGGAAGTCATCCGCAGAGCCTGCGACATGAACCACACAGATTGCCCATGACCTGAGGGCAGTAGGGACCTCCCTAGTCATCAGTAAGAATCGGTCAGTCAACCAGGTTCTTCAAGCAGGTATATGGAAGAGCCAGAATACGTTCACTTCCTTTTACCTCAAAGAAGTTATGCGGGAATCTTTAGGGAACTTATCTTTGGGCCCCATAGTGGCCGCCCAAGAAGTCCTGAAAATGATATACCCCTCCTCAAGAGCACACAGCCGACCCTGACAACTCATCCAGGTTCTGGCTCGGCAACTGCAGGGATAACTTTCTAAAATCCTTCTCATACTCTTACATTCCCTTACCTCACCCGCGGGCTCTCAAGCATTCCAAGGGAATCAATTCAAGCCCTTCAGTGGTACAAAAGTGATTATAACCTTTCTGTCTCCACTCCAGGGAACAGAAAGGGGTGCACTTCAAAGTGAGGGGAATGTATAGGGGTCTGGTCAACATAGTCTTAGCACACTAGATTTTCCTTACAGCGGTTTCCCAGGCTAGATAACAACTTCCTTCCCTCCTAAGTCCGAGTCTCCTAGTGTAAGGAGTACCGAAGAGTTTGTATTCTTCGGAACAAATGTAATTTTCGCAGGAAAATTAATTTTTCCCTGATACAAACCTGAGGTACTCCTTACCTTTAATGGCCCTCCTCAACCACCCCTCTAAACAGTTCCTTCTCCTTGCCTGACAACCTTGTGCTTAAATCATACCTGGCTCAGAGAATGGTTATAGTGTGCGAGACTTGTGGTGGAGGGCAAGGGCCCCCCCCCTTGCCCCAATGGGGCCCCTTACTGAGGATAAGTGTTGCCCAGACCCAGAGTGAGGATTTTAATTTCGCAGTAGAAATATTCGCGCTACGCGAGAGTATCCTAGTGTAAGGAGTACCTCAGGTTTGTATCAGGGAAAAATTAATTTTCCTGCGAAAATTACATTTTGTTGAAATAAAAAAAATCCTAATTTTGCCTTACATTTTGTATTTTTATGTTTTGCAATTAATAAAATGTAACAGTATTTTTTTATGCCTAGTCTGTTGTCGATGACAAAATGTTCGGCACAGCATTTTGTATTTTTATGTTTTGCGATTAATAAAATGTAACAGTAAACTTTGTTTATGCCTAGTCTGTTGTCGATAACAATATTTTCGGTACAGTACGTAAACGAAAAGAATGTGTTTCGAAATATTTTTTTCCTAATTTTGCTTTACAATGATTTTAATGTAACCAACAAAAAAGGATTTGTAGGTCAAAGATGACAGGACTTTATTCAGTATGCGTAGGCCTAGGCTACGTTTCCTAACGAAAATGATATAAAGTTAATGAATATTAAACAACGTAGCTCAAAGATATTAAGATTTTATTCAGTATGCATACGTTTCCCAAAGAAAGTCTGATGGTAAAATAATACAAAGGTTAACAAATACAGTATTAAATATCATAGGTCAAAGATGATAGGATTTTATTCAATATGCTTAGGCCTAGGCTACGTTTCCCAAAGAAAATCAGATGAAATTATAAAAAGGTTAAAAATACTATACAACATAGTTCAAAGATGCTAAGATTATTTCAGTATGCTAAATATACAATATATATATATATATATATATATTATATAAAGGGTAATATATACTGTATATATATATAGACCGACTTGCGTATATATATATATATAGACCGACTTGCGTATATATATATATACATACACAGTATATATATTATATATTTATATATGTATATATATATACTGTATATATATATACATACATGTGTATATATATATACATATATATATATATATGTGTGTGTGCATATCATATATATATATATATATATATACATATATATATATATATGTATATATCAAGCAGAAACCACAGGGAAATTAAAGTTCGGAATACTAAACATTTTCGTCTATTACAACATCTTCAGAGTACAAGAAAGAGAAATAGAACACAAAATTTATATAGAAATAAGAAAACTAGGGAAGGTTAGCCACATAAAATCTTTAGACTATACATACACACATATACATATACATACATACATACATATACCAAGGCTTTTTCCCCCTTACAAGGGAGGTAGCCAAAAAGGGAAAGGCATAAAAACACTCCCACCCATTTCATCCCTACATACACTCCACACCCCTCCCACCCTCCCTCTCATCTGAGCACCTCCTGGATGACGGGTCATCCCTGCACCCTGCCCACCGCCCTGGGTCAGAAGCAGTGTCGCAAGACACAGCACATCCACAGCAAGGCTGCTTCATTTAATCGGCGACCCCCCCTGCATATAAGGAGAGGACGGGGAGAAATCCCTTCGGGCTGCGTCAAAATTTACTCACACATACTACCCCACCCCCACCCCCCGGCCCATTCCTCCTCATGCAATCACAACATCATCCATATACAACCATTCTCCACTCACCTCTGTCTTCCGTCCTCTCCCTTCCTTCCTCAACAGACATTCCCCTCTTCCCCAAAGCCCCTTCACTCCATCCATCCACCTCATCCTAGGACGTCCCCTCATGTTCACTCCCTCCACATCTGCCTTCCATACCTCTTTTACTAGTCTTTCTTCACTCATTCTTTCCATGTGTCCAAACCATCCTAATATTCTTTCATCAACCCTATCTCCCAAATCCTTTTTCACCCCTGTTCTCCTCCTCACCTCCTCATTTCTCACTCTATCCAGCCTAGTAACCCCCACCATACTTCTCAGACACCTCATCTCAAACACATTCAAACTCCTTCTCTCTTCTTCTCTTATGTTCCACGTTTCTGCCCCATACAGTGCTGTTGGCACAATCACTCCTTCATACAGTCTCCTCTTCGCATCCATTCCCAAATGTCTATTCCTCATTACACTCTTTAATCCACCAAGGCATTTACTCGCTTCTCTCAATCTACATTCTACCTCCACCTTCACTCCACCTTTTCCTGCTACACTTGCACCCAAGTATCAAAAACTATCCACTTCCTCCAGTCGCTCTCCCTTAATGTTCACTTCCAGTCTACTGCCACCTTCACCCCTTGTACATCTCATCACCTTACTTTTACCTACATTTATCTTTAGCTTTCTTCTATCACATACTCTGCCACCAGCTTCCTCAATCCCTCCTCTGACCCTGCCACAAGCGCAGTGTCGTCCGCAAACAACAGCTGGCTCACCTCCCACTTTTCTCCATTTTCTTTAACCATCTCCAATCCCTGACCCACTACCCTAGCATTCACCTCTCGCACCACCCCATCCATGTATAAGTTGAACAGCCAGGGCGACATAACGCATCCTTGACGAAGTCCCACCTTTACCTCAAACCACTCACTCTCTCCATTTCTAATCCTGACACAAGCTCTACTACTCTCATAAAAACTCTTGACAGCTCCCAAAAGCTTTCCTCCTATCCCATAAATCTGCATAACCTCCCACAGTGCCTTTCTGTCTACCCTATCATAAGCCTTTTCCAGATCCATAAAAGCCCAAAAAAGATCCTTCCCCTTTCCTATAGCTTTCTCACATATCTGTCTTACCACAAAGATCTGATCTACACAACCTCTACCTGTCCTAAATCCACACTGTTCCTCACCAATTACTCCTTCTGTTCCTCTCCTAATCCTCTCAATTAAGATCCTCCCATAAGCCTTCCCTACTACACTTAACAAGCTAATCCCTCTGAAACTACTACATTCACACTTGTCCCCTTTTCCCTTGTAAAGAGGAACTATACAGGCACTTCTCCAGTCCTCCGGTACTCTACCCTCTCTCCAGCAAACATTAAATAACCTCACCAACCAGTCCACCATCACTGAACCTCCCTTTTTCAGACATTCTGCATGGCATCCATCCAGACCAGGTGCCTTACCTGCTTTCATCATCTTTACAACTGCCTTCACCTCATCCTTCCTTATTTCTCCTCCATTCTCCTCACTCATCACTCATTTTCTTCGCATTTCCCACTGCAGCTATCTTTCCTTCCCTATCCTCCTTCACATTTAGCAACTCCCTAAAATACATATACACTAAATTAAATACTAAAGAAGGAAATCTGGTAATTATGGGTGATTTTAACTCAAAAGAAATATGTTGGGAAGAAATGACTGTGAAAGGTGGAGAAGATCACTGGGGAAACATATTACTGGAAATGACCATTGATTACATACACATTGATGCAATGGGTCAAGGAAAACACCAGATATAGAAATAATGATGAACCATCAAGATTACATACATACATACATACATATACCAAGGCTTTTTCCCCCTTACTAGGGAGGTAGCCAAAAAGGACAAGGCATAAAATCATACCCACCCATTCCATCCCTGAAAACACTCCACACCCCTCCACCCTCCCTCCCATCTTAGCACCTCCTAGATGACAGGTCATCCCTGCACCCTGTCCACTGCCCTGGGTCAGAAGCAGTGTCGCAAGACACAGCACATCCACAGCAAGGCCGCTTCATTAAATCGGCGACCCCCCCCCTTCTCCGTCCCCCCATATAAAGGAGAGGACGGGGAGAAATCCCTTCGGGCTGCGTCAAAATTTTGCTCACACACACTACCTCACCCCCCATCCCCCCATCCATTCCACCACATGCATCACAACATCTTCCATATACAACCATTCTCCATTCACCCCGGTCTTCTGTCCTCTCCCGTCCTTCCTCAACAGACATTCCCCTCTTCCCCAAAGCCCCCTTCACCCCATCCATCCATCTCATCCTAGGACGTCCCCTCATGTTCACTCCCTCCACATCTGCCTTCCATACCTCCTTTACTAGTCTTTCTTCACTCATTCTTTCCATGTGTCCAAACCATCCTAATACTCTTTCATCAACCCCATCTCCCAACTCTCTTTCCACCCCTGTTCTCCTCCTCACCTCCTCATTTCTCACTCTATCTAGCCTAGTAACCCCCACCATACTTCTCAGACACCTCATCTCAAACACATTCAAACTCCTTCTCTCTTCCTCTCTTATGTTCCATGTTTCTGCTCCATACAGTGCTGTTGGCACAATCACTCCTTCATACAGTCTCCTCTTAGCATCCATTCCCAAATTTCTATTCCTCATTACACTTTTTAATCCACCAAGGCATTTACTCACTTCTCTCAATCTACATTCTACCTTCACCTTTACTCCACCTTTTCCTGCCACATTTGCACCCAAGTATCTAAAACTATCCACTTCCTCCAGTTGCTCTCCCTTAATGCTCACTTCCAGATTACTGCCACTTTCACCCCTTGTACATCTCATCACCTTACTTTTACCCACATTTATCTTCAGCTTTCTTCTATCAAGATTGGATTTGATATTCATATCAGAATCAGAGATTGTGGATAAAATCGAATTCAAGACACCAATTGGAAAAAGTGATCACATACTTCTAGAACTAGAATTAAATGAAGAAACAGATACAGGAATAAATGAAAAACACAGAAAAGGAAGACTAATGTATAACAAAACAGATTTTAGGAAACTTAGAAAATTCTTTCAAAAAGCAAATTGGGAAAAAATTAAAAATGAAGAAACAAAGGTGGAAGAGAAATGGACAACTTGAAAGGAAATCTATAATGAAGGAGTGGACAAGTATGTACCTAGATAAAGACAGGAAAGGGTATATATAAAATCCTGGTACAATAAAAAAGAAGCAGTGAGGCAAAAGACAGAAGAGATAAAGACAGGAAAAGATGGAAAAAAATCTGAGAAATGGAAAATATACATCAAACTAAGAAATGAATAGGTAAAAATTTGTAGGGAAGAAAAAAGAAATTATGAAAAGGACATAATAGACAAATGTAAAGATCAACCAAAATTATCTTACTTAATGTGAAGAAGGAGAGGAAGGGAAAGATAGTTGTAGTGGGAAGTGCTAAATGACAGTCATGGGTGAGGAAAATGGAGGAGAAATAAGGAAAGATGAGGTGAAGGCAGTTCTTATGGTGATGAGAGCAGGTAAGACACCTGGGTTGGATGGATGTCATACAGAATGACTGAAAAAAGGAGGTACCGTGATGGTGGACTGGCTGGTGAAGTTATTTAATGTTTGTTTAAGAGAGGGTAGAGTGCTGGAGGACTGGAGGAGTGCCTGTATAGTTCCACTTTACAAGGGAAAAGGGGACAAGTGTGAGTGTAGTAGTTTCAGAAGGATCAGTTTGTTAAGTGTAGTTGGGAAGGCTTATGGGAGGGTATTGAGAGGATTAAGAGAGGAACAGAAGGAGATTGGTGAGGAACAGTGTGGGTTTAGGACAGGCAGGGGTTGTGTGGATCAGATTTTTGTGTAAAGACAGATGTGTGATAAAGCTTTAGGAAAAGGTAAGCAAATTTTTGGGGGGCTTTTATGGATATGGAAAAGGCTTATGACAGGATAGACAGGAAGGCACTGTGGGAGGTATTGCAGATATATGGGATAGGAGGAAAGCTTTTAAGAGCAGTCATGAGTTTTTACGAGAGTAGTAGAGCTTGTGTTATATTCAGAAATGGTGAGAATGGTTTGAGGTAAATGTGGGACTTTGTCAGGGATGTGTTCTGTCACCTTGGCTGTTCAATTTATAGATGGATGGGGTGGTGTGAGAGGTAAATGTAAGGATAGTGGGTCAAGAATTGGTGATGGTTAAAGAAAATGGAGAAAGGTGGGAGATAAGCCAGTTGTTGTTTGCTGATGACACTGCGCCTGTAGCAGGATCTGAGGAGGGATTGAGGAAGTTAATGACAGAGGTTGGGAAGGTGTGCAAAAGAAGGAAGTTGAAGATAAATGTAGATAAAAGTAAGTTGATGAGATATACAAGGGGAGAAAGTGGCAGTTGACTGAAGGTGAGTATCAAGGGAGAGAGACTGGAGGAAGTGGATAGTTTTAGATAGTTGGGTGCAAGTGTGGCAGGAAAGAGATGAGTGGAGGTAGAATGTAGATTGAGAGAAGCAAGTAAATGCCTTGAGGGATTAAAAGGTGTAATGGTAAATAGACATTTGGGAATGGATGCAAAGAGGAGCTTGTATGAAGGAGTGATTATACCAACAGCACTGTATGGGGCAGAAACATGGAACATAAGAGAGGAAGAGAGGAGTTTGAATGTGTTTGAGATGAGGTGTCCGAAAAGTATGACAGGGGTTACTAGTCTAGATAGAGATAAACATGGTGAGGAGGAGAACGGGGGTTGAAAGGGAGTTGGGAGATAGGGTTGATGAAAGAGTATTGGGATGGTTTGGATACATGGAAAGAATGAGTGAAGAAAAATGAGTAAAAGAGGCGTGGAAGGCAGAGGTGGAGGGAGTGAACATGAGGAGGCGACCAAGGATGGGATGGATGGATGGGGTAAAAGGGGCATTGGGAAAGAGGGGAATGTCTGTTGAGGAAGGATGGGAAAAGACAGAAGATGGGGCGAGTGGAGAATGGTTGTGTATGGATGATGCTGTGAAGCATGAGGGGGAGTGGATGGGGGATGGGGGGTGAGGGAGTATGTGTGAAAAGTAAAATGACACAGCCCAAAGGGATTTCTCCCCCATCTTCTCCATTTCTGCACGAGGGGATGGAGGGGGGGGGAGGAGCACCGATTTAATGAAGTGGCCTTGCTATGAATGTAATGTGTCTTGTGACACTGCTTCTGACCCAGGGCAGAGGGCAAGATGCAGAGATGACCTGTCATCCAGGAGGAGCCAAGATAAGTTGGAGGGGACGGGGTGGATGGGAGTAGAGTATGTGGGGATGAAATGGGTGGGAGTAGTTTTTATACCTTTGTTTTTTTTTGTTACCTCCCTTGTAAGGGGGAAAAGCCTTTGGTATATATTTGTATGTATGTATGAACAGAAGTCTCTTCAATAATCATCTCTCCATCTGCACCTTTTACCTCTTCTTTTCTACTTGATTCGCCTCCTCTTCCTCTCTTAATTTCCTCCCAAAACATCTTTTTATTACTTTCAAAATTTTGTCATACTCTTATGCTATATTTCTTTTTTCTTTGTACCTTTCATATGATTTTTTCATCCAATTTTGCAACCAATATGTGAATGCTTGTTTCTTCTCTTCTACAACCTTCTTTGCTTCATCATCCCACCTCTCACTACCCTTTCTTCTATTTCTTCCCATCCTCCTTGTTCCACACACCATCTTTGCACACTTCGTGACTCCCTCCTTGAAACATCCCCATTCCTCCTCCACTCCTAGTTCTACTCTATCCTTCACTCCCTCCCACACTTCTCTCAGCTTTTTCTTTTATTCTTTCTCCTTTTTCTTTCTCATTTAAGCAGTTTACTCTAAGCACCTCCCTACCTTTTCTCCTTTTTCTCCATCTATCCTCCACTCTCAACTTACCTTCAGGGCTGTGGAGTCGGAACACAAATCCTCCAACTCCAACTCCGACTCCGACTTCTCTATTTATGGCACCACCAACTCCAACTCCAACTCCTCTATTTTTGGCACCACCGACTCCTCTTCATGTAATTAACTGATTATGGCCTACTTATCTTATAAAGCCTATACAACACACATACCCTCCAATCTTGAGTAGACTTATATCATTATAACTGGTTTATATCAAAGAATAAAGATATATGTTATAGTGTGGCTTTCCTACTGAAGTAGAGATTTTTTGAAAGGATATTGAAGAAAATTCAGTAAAATAAAGATTCTATAATGCACCTCTTGATTTAACTACATACTGGTACTGCTATGCAATTACTGCAATGGACATTACTCTGGTTCTGGAACCGATCTTATCAATACGAGTACAACACAAGATACAGCTGAACATGTTTGAAATGTGAAACTTTTTTTCAACTTTAAATATCCTTATTTCAATAATTCAATGTTAAAAAGTATAGAGGGGACAAAGAAGGGGAAAGGAGAGAAGAGATAGTATTATTGCGTTAGTCTACAGTTGAAATCATAATTATCCTACTGTTTGGCAACACAGCAGTGGGAGAAACCACCAAACTGATGGAGTGATGGAAACGACGCATATGGAACTTGACAGGAATATTACAGCTCCCGTGACTGTGTGTCAACAGGTGTAAAATGGAGGTGTTTATCTAATTTATTCAAGTAATACTTTGGATGTTTATCGCTCTATGTATAAATTTGAAAGCCAGCGTTGCACAAGGACATTTTAGGAGTTTAGTGGAATGACCATGAAGATAAGACGATGAGATTTATTACATTTTATAACATTGTTTTTTTTTTATATAATCTACTTATAAGGAGTGTGCACTGCATAACTCTACAGACTAAACAAAGGCATTATAAAGTGTAAATTTAACTGGAGTCGGAGTCAGTATATTTTTACCGACTCCGACTCCAGTGACACCGTAATTGCTTCCGACTCCGACTCCAGTGACCGTAATTGCTTCCGACTCCGACTCCACAGCCCTGCTTACCTTCCACCAAAAAATTATCTGATATTCCCCAACTCCCTCTCCTAAGAACATGTACATCCAAAACTCTTCTTACTCTTCTCCTGATTACCACTATGTAGTCCATCAAAGCCCTATCCACTACCCTTCCACCTACCACCCTCTCCCATCTGTACTTATGCTTGACTTTCTTCTTAAACACTGTGTTTGCTATCATCAACTCTTTAGACACATCACCATCAATTCTCCACTATGATTTTTTTTTTTTTTTTTTTTTCTGGCACTCCACACTTCCCAATCACTCCGTCTATTGGTTTGTCTCCTATCCTAGCATTGAGATCTCCCAATATTACTACAAAGACATTTCTCCCTAAACCCTCTATGCACTCATATCTATCCAAAAAGCCTCCCTTTCCTCTACACTCTTCTCACTACAGGCCCATATGCACTTACAAAGACCCAACAGAGTATATGCTATTTTAAGTTTCATTGTAGTGCAAAGTAAGCACTACAAAGAAACTTAAAATAGCATATGTTAATGGTGATGGTTTACTATCAGCTAGGTTGGAGATAAATGACTACTTAAGGATAAATGAGCCTGATATATTGTGTCTAGTAAAGACTAAAATCCCCCCCAAAAATTATTTACAGTTGAGAAACAAAAGATACACCTCCTGGAGAAGAGAGAGAGAAAATAAAAAGGGTGGAGAAGTGACATAAAGGTGGATGAAGTAAATCTGAGTGAGGCTTAAGCAATTCACCTAAAGATCAGTACTAAGACACAATAAAAGAGACTTCATGGTGGTGTATGTTTCCCCTAAGACAAGAACATGGGATGAAACTGAATATCAAGAAATGTTAAAGGATACAACTCTTTCTACATACACATACCAAGGCTTTTTTTCCCCTTACAAGGGAGGTACCCAAAAAGGAAAAGGCATAAAATCATTCCCATCCATTCCATCCCTGAATACACTCCACACCCCTCCACCCTCCCTCTTATCTTAGCACCTCCTGTAACATAGTCCTTATTGGAGATTTTAATTGTGTTGACACCAACTGGAAGGAATGGGAAGCAAGCAGCAAAGCAAATAACTGGGGAAATACACTGTTGAGTATAGCAATGGAGAACACACTGACCTGGTGGGTAAAGGATGACACTCCCACAAGATTAGATCTGTTACTAACCAAAGAGCCAGACATCATTAGCTCCTTGAACTATCTTTGCCCAATAGGAAAAAGTGACCATGTTACAATTGAATTTCAGCAGGAGGATGAGGAAATAGAGCCAAGGAATGAATCACACAGGCATGAGAGACTCAATTTTGGGAAGGCAGATTACTTAGGGTTGAGAAAATTCTTTGAAGAAAAAAAAAACTGGGAGGACTTCATTAATACCACAGGAATAAGGAGGAAATGGGAAATCTTTCTTAAAATTTACAACCTAGGAGTGAACAAACATGTGCCAAAGACTAGAGAAGGGAAGACCCAAAAACATGATTGGTTTAACAAAAAGTGTGATATTGCAAAAAAGGCCAAGGATGTGGCTTGGAGAAAATGGACAAAGAAAAGAAGCAATAAAACAAAAGAAGCTTACAAACAAGCTTGGAATGACTATACCAGAATTCACAGGGAGAAAGCAATTTTGAAAAAGTTGTAGTAGAAAAATGCAAAGATGAACCATAACTTTTATAAGTTGTGTGGATCAGATTTTTGTGGTAAGACAGATATGTGAGAAAGCTTTAGGAAAAGATAAGGATTTTTGGGGGGCCTTTATGGATTTGGAAAAGACTTATGGGAGTAGACAGGACGGCACTGTGGAAGCTATTGCAAATATATGGGATAAGAGGAAAGCTTTTAAGAGCAGTCAAGAGTTTTTACAGGAGTAGTAGAGCTTGTGTTAGAATCAGAAATGGAGAGAGTGGTTTGGGGTAAAGGCAGGACTTTGCCAGGGATGTGTTATATCACCTTGGCTGTTCAATTTATAGATGGATGGGGTGGTGCAAGAGGTAAATGCAAGGTTAATGGGTCAGGGATTGGAGATAGTTAAAGAAAATGGAGAAAAGTGGGAGATAAGCCAGTGTTGTTTGCTGATGACATTGTGCTTATAGCAGGATCAGAGGAGGGATTGAGGAAGTTAGTGTTAGAGTTTGGGAAGGTGTGCAAAAGAAGAAAGTTAAAGATAAATGTGGGCAAAAATAAGGTGATGGATGAGATGTACATGGGGAGAATGTAGCAGCAGACTGGAAGTGACTATTAACCCCTTCCATACGGTGCCGCACACGTAGGCGTCATGGGGAGCGAGTGTATTCGCGAGGCTGCCATTTCGGCGTCTTGATTATATTTATTGTAGTCGCCATAATGACATTCTTTCTAATTCTTTTGTAATCGCATTTTCTATGGTTATCAAAATTCACGGGTGAAGAGAGAACGATCGATATAAGCGGTGACTATATTTTATGATGCGAGTATTATTACGACACGTCGTACGGCTGGCATTGGTTGCTGCCACCGAGATCTAAGTCCATGACGCCTACGTGTGCGGCACCGTATGGAAGGGGTTAAGAGAGAGAGACTGTGGGAAGTGAATAGTTTTAGATACTTGGGTGTAAATGTAGCAGGAAAGCGAGGAGTGGAGGCGGAAGTAGAATGTAGATTAAGAGAAGCAAGTAAATGCCTTGGGGAATTAAAAAGTGTAATGAGAAATACACAATTGGGAATGGATGCTCAGAGGAAATTGTATGAAGGGATGATTGTGCCAGTAGTAATATATGGGGCAGAAACATGGAACATAAGAGAGGAAGAGAGGAGGAGTTTGAATGTGTTTGAGATGAGGTGCTCGAGAAGTTTGATAGGGGTTACTAGTCTGGATAGTGTGAGAAATGAGGAAGTGGGGAGGAGATTGGGGGTGGAAAGGGAGTTGGGAGATAGGGTGGATGAAAGAGTATTGAGATGGTTTGGAAACATGGAAAGAATGAGTGAAGAAAGATTAGTAAGAGAGGTGGAAGGAGTGAACATGGGGTGGCGACCAAGGATGAGATGGATGGATGGGGTAAAAGGAGCATTGAATAAAGAGGGGAATGTATGTTGAGGAAGGACAGGAGAGGAAAGAAGATAGGGGTGAGTGGAAAATAGTTGTGTATGGATGATGCTGTGATACATGAGGTGGAGAGGGTGGGGGATGGGGGGTGAGGGAGTATATGTGAAAAATAAATTGATGGAGCCCTAAGGGACTTCTCCCAGTCTTTTCCACTTCTGCATGAGGGGACGGAGAGGGGGGTCACCGATTTAATGAAGCAGCCTTGCTGTGGATGTGTTGTGTCTTGTGACTGCTTCTCACCCAGGGCAATGGGTGAGATGTAGGGATGACCTGTCATTCAGGAGGAACCAAGATAAGAGGGAAGGAGGGGGTGGACAGGAGTGGAGTATGTGGGGATGGAATGGGTGGGAGTGGATGTTATGCCTTTGTTTTTTGGCTACCTCCCTAGTAAGGGGGAAAAGCCTTTGGTATATGTAAAAAATGGTAAATTGAGACACAGGGAAGAAATCACCTAGTTAATAGTAGATGATGAAGTCTTTGAAGAGGCCACAACTATGGCAGAAATAATGAATGAAGGTTTCCAATCGGTCTTCACAAAAGTTTGCAACTTTTTGAAGATAAGTGAGGGAAGCAAAAAAAAAACAGGTTTAGCAGATATAAATGTAGAAGTGAGGAAAGTACCCAATCTCCTGGGATCATTAGATGTGACAAAAGCCTCAGGATCTGACGGGAGCTCAAACTGGATACTTTAAGAATGTAGGGAACAACTAGCAGACAAAATCCAGTCTTATTACATGTTCATTGAAAGAAGGCACTATGCCATTTGATTGGAAAAGGGCAAACATGGTGCCAATTCACAAAGGTGGAAACAAGGAAACACCACTAAATTATAGGCCAGTATCAATAACCTGAACAATAGTGAATTTATGTGAAAGGATTGTAAAAGACCAATGGACCAAATATCTTGAAAAGATAAACATTCTGATAGACAGTTTGTTCATAACATTGGAACCCAAATTCATTGCTAAATAAAACCAACTCTCCATCAGTTTGCTCCAGCCATCCTAATAGAGGGTTTTGGTTGAGAGGATTAGGAGAGGAACAGAGGGAGTAATAGGTGAGGAACAGTGTGGATTTAGGATAGGTAGGAGTTGTGTGGATCAGATTTTTGTGGTAAGGTAGATATGTGAGAAAGATTTAGGAAAGAGGTAAGGATGTTTTTTGAGCCTTTATGTATTTGGAAATGGTGTATGACAGGGTAGACAGGAAGGCACTGTGGGAGGTATTGCAGATATATGGGATAGGAGGAAATCTGTTAAGAGCAATCAAGAGTTTTTACGAGAGTAGTAGAGAATGTTGTAGAGAATGGTTGTATATGGATGATATTGTGATGCATGAGGTGGAATGGGTGGGGGGATGGGGGGTGAGGTAGTATGTGTGAGCAAAATTTGACACAGTCCAAAGGGATTTCTCCCCATCTTCTCCTTTTCTGCATGGGGGGACAGAGAGGGGGGGTCGCCAATTTAATGAAGCGGCCTTGCTGTGGATGTGCTGTGCCTTGCGACAGTGCCTCTGACCCAGGGCAGTGGGCAGGGTTCAGGGATGACCCATCATCCAGGAGGTGCTAAGATGAGAGGGGGGTGGAGGGGAGTGGAGTGTATTTGGGCGTGGAATGGGTGGGAGTGATTTTATGCCTTTTCTTTTTGGCTACCTCCCTTGTAAGGGGGAAAAAGCCTTGGTATATGTATGTACCTAGTAGAGAATATGTTAGAATTAGAAATGGAGAGAGTGGTTTGAGGTAAAGGTGGGGCTTCCCTAATGGGATGTGTCATGTCACCATGGGTGTTCAATTTATACATGGATGGGGTGGTGCAAGATGTAAATGCAAGGGTAATGGGCCAGGGATTAGAGATGGCTAAAGAAAATGGAGAAAAATGGGAGATACGCCAGTTGCTATTTTTCTGATGACACTGCACTTGTAGATGGATCAGTGGAGAGATTAAGGAAGATGGAAAGAGTGAGTGCATAAAGATTAGTAAAAGAGGCGTGGAGGCAGAGGTGGAGGGAGTGAACATAAGAGGATGACCAAGGATGAGATGGATGGATGGGGTAAATAGGACATTGGGAGAGAGGGGAATGTCTGTTGAGGAAGGAAGAGAGAAGGCAGAAGATAGGGGTGAGGGGAGAATGGTTGTGTATGGATGATACTGTGATTTATGGAAGGGAGTGGGTGGGGGATAGGGGGATGAGGGAATATGTGTGAATGATATTTTGACACAGGGCAGTGGGCAAGATGCAGGATCTGTCATCCAGGAGCCAAGAAAAGAGGGAGGGAAGCGTGGTGAATGGAGTGGAGTATGTGGAAATGAAATAGGTAAGAGTGGATTTTTGTCTTTGACTTTGGCTACCTCCTTTGTAAGGGGAGAAAAAAATCTTTGGTATATGTATCTATATGTATGTATGAATAGAAGTGGCTCAAGAATGCCCTGAGGAACTACACTCATAAAATTCTTCCATCTAGAAGTTTTACCAATTAGAACAACTCTGCTTACAATCTTTTAATCAATTTAGTCCAGCTTAAGGGGGTACGCGACACCTGGGGGGGTGAATTTGGTCAAGATATGGCATTTTTCAAAACTGTGTTCAAAATGTTCGTATACCACTTAGAAATAAATCCCGACAAATAATTTTCCAGCCGCGCGCAATTTAAAGGTCCTGGGTGAGGATTAAAGGGACAGATTTAAAGGCGCAACCCACACTGGAAGGAGGCGTGCCACTTAGGACCTTCAGGCGCAGCGAATAACGTTGAAATTTGATTGAATTTACACTCGCCCAGTGTATCAACGGCCAATACGATTGTGGAGGGGAAGGGAGGAAGGTGGAGGGAGAATATTTCGCCAACTTTGTGCGAAACTAAGCGTTAGTTACCGGCTAGCTCCGAAAAGGGAAGTACGCATGTCTCATGAGCTCTCATTGCAATCTATTACTTTAGCTAGTACATATTACTCTTTAGTACAGTCATCATGGGTAGCAAAAAGAACAAAAGAACATCATACATACATACATATACCAAGGCTTTTTCCCCCTTCCAAGGGAGGTAGCCACAAAGGGAAAGGCATAAAAACACTCCCACCCATTTCATCCCTAAATACACTCCACACCCCTCCCACCCTTCCTCTCATCTGAGCACCTCCTGGATGACGGGACATCACAATGACAAAAAACAGCAGTTAAAGATGGCAAGCAGTCAAAGACGACTAAAGATCTCACCACCTCTCACTCCACCACCGCCCTCACCTGCACCTCTGTGACGGTGACAGAGGTAAAGGACAACATTAGACTAAACAATTCAAAGAGGAAGATTAAATCCAAAGAAGAAAGCAAGAGGAAAAAGATCAAGGCTATACAGGAAGAAGAAAGAAGAAGGGACATCATATGATGCTGGAGGGGGTGCCCTACCAACATAGATTGGTGAGGGGAATCTGATGAGGAAAGAGAAAGCGCCCACTACTGGAAAATAAACCTCTTTCCAATGATTTAGATACCCTGAAGACCCCCAGCAGAGAGGTTTCATATGAAGAAACCGCCAAAGGTGCAAAAAAGCAAATTATATGATGTTGTCATCTGTGCGTCGTCACTACTGTGACATACTTATACTTTAGTTTTTCAGTATTTAAAGTACTCATAATTAAAATATGTTGATAATTTTTACTGTACTTATTATATAATAAGAATTAAGACATGAAAAAATCAGTCAAATTGGTGAAACTATAAGCAAGTTACAGATATATTCATATTTCAAGTTGCCATATCTCCGTTCGATATTTTTCTACTTTTTTTTAATCATAAAAAATCTAATATACATTAGATTTAGATGAAACTTACAGGGAATATTACTTTTAGTAACTGCTAGGGCCGATCGTTTGAATATTTTGAATAGGATGAAAGAATTCGGAGTAATAATGGAAACAAGAGCAAAAAAATTGTATTTTTCACGATTTTTGCCAGCCATTAAAATTGAAATGCCTGTTTGCAAAAATATAAAGGAAATTGTTCAATTACTCAATGACCGGCCCTAGGTGTGCCTACTGACTAATCATAGCCAAAATATAAAACAAATTGGTCCACGTATTATGGTGCTGTGCACTTTTAAATGTCGCTACTGGTATACGTACATGTGTACATGTGTACATACATCATTCTGCTTCATCTAAAATGTAGGCAATATGGATACCTATTTACCTGAGAAGTTTCAGCTCTTTACTCTAAATATTTTAGAAAATGACCTCCAGGTGTCGCGTACCCCCTTAATAGGCTACCACTTATTCTGTGTGAAGCTAATTTAGCAAGTAGTCTTTCATACAAGATAATATCAAAAGCCCTCTGAAACTCCAGATATATTAAATCTATAATTTCTTTTGTCCTAATTTGAGATGACTTGTAAAATTCAAATAGGTTTGCCATGCAGAAATGTTTCCATCTGAATCCATGCTAGCTATCATTTATTAAACACTTTCTAAATGGTGTTCAATAGCATCTCTGATGATAGTTTCCATAATTTTTCCTACAACTAAGGTTAAGTTTACAGGCCTGTAATTCATTGGCTTCTTTCGTTACCCTTTTTGAATATGGGAGTAATATTAGTTAACCTCCATTCTCTTGGGACATCTCCAGATATGACTGATTTTTTTTAAATAACTTCTAATAGAGCAGCAATCTCGTTTTTCATCTTCTTCAAAATTTTTGGGTGCCAACTGTTAGGTCCTGGTGTTTTATTAACCTTGAGTTTTTCTATACATCTTTTAATTTTTCTTTTGTTATATTTACAGTAGTAAGCTTCTCCTAGACTTATCACAGCCTTCATTTAGGATTTCACTTTGAGGCATTTTGTTTACAAATGCTGAACTAAAGTAATTGTTTAAAATATCATACATTCCTTCATTCAAATATTCAAATTAACCATCAGCAGATAATAGTGGGCCAATGTGATTCCTAATAACCTATTTATCTCTAATGTAACTATAGAATTCTTTGGGATTATCTTTGGATTCATCAGCAACATTCATTTTGTAATGTTGCTTTATTCTTTTTGTAGTCTTTTTTAATCACTGTATTATTATATAACTATGATTGTCTTAGGTGCATCGGTTATTAAACAGGATGTAAGTATAAATCATCTTAGTAAGTGTATCTGAATACAACAAAAAACTATACCAGCTGCATACTATTCAAATATCTACAACAGCGTACATCCCAAAATACATCCACACTAAGATCACTAAACAAGCTCAAGAACAACCACCGAACTACCCACTCCACTGACCCCCACATATAATAAATATATATATATATATATATATATATATATATATATATATATATATATATATATATATATATATATATATATATATATTTCTGTATATATATATATATATATGTGGGGGTCAGTGGAGTGGGTAGTTCGGTGGTTGAACATGAAGGGACGTCCTAGGATGAGGTGGATGGATGGGGTGAAGGGGGCATTGGGGAAGAGAAAGGACGGGAGAGGACAGAAGACAGGGGTGAATGGAGAATGGTATATGGATGATGTTATGATGCATGAAATGGAATGGGCGGTGAGGTAGTATGTGTGAGAAATATTTGACGCAGCCTGAAGGGATTTCTCCCCGTCTTCTCCTTTTATGCATGGGGGGACGGAGAGGGGGGGTCGCCGATTTAATGAAGCGGCCTTGCTTTGGATGTGCTGTGTCTTGCGGCACTGCTTCTGACCCAGGGCAGTGGACAAGGTGCAGGGATGACCCGTCATCCAGGAGGTGCTAAGATAAGAGGGAGGGTGGAGGGGTGTGGAGTGCATTCAGGGATGGAATGGGTGGGAATGATTTTATGCCTTTTCCTTTTTGGCTACCTCCCTTGTAAGGGGGAAAAAGCCTTGGTATATGCATGTATATATATATATATATATATATATATATATATATATATATATATATATATATATATATATATATATATATATATATATATATATATATATATATATATATATATATATATATATATTATCACCATTTTGATTATTTTTATTCCCATAAGGGGGTGAGTACTCTTGCATATGCCCCCTCACACCTTTTCCTTCAAGCTGATGACACTGAAACCAATCCAGGCTCCTACATATATCCAATATGCACTAAACCCATAAATTATACAAATATATCCTATGAAACACATGCAACTCATCACTCCATCTCATATAACCAACAAGCAACTTCCCCTGACATAATGTGCTCATTGTCCCTCCAAACACAAACAACATAGGAAAACATGAATGACCTCCTTTCATACCACTTTCTAATAAAGATTATAAACAGGAGACCAAAAATTCAAGTAAAGCTGCATGCAAGAGTTGCAAATGTAAGTTAATATGTGCACATGGCATTAGAAGCAATACTTGTGGGCCAGTATTATGTGTACAAATAAATCTAACTTCATAGAAAATTGGAGGGTATAATTAACCACCTCTTATGCCTTTGCTTTTTTTAGGAATGTCCTCTTTGGTGCTAGAGAGAGTTGAATGCCTAGTCCTATCCCTGTCCCATTTTTGTCACCTTTTATGACTCAAGTGGGAACACTTTGTGGCAGTATTCTCCTCCCCCACCATAGGGTTTGACAACAAAAAAAAGGGAATGAAAATTCAAAGAAGTGGTACAGGACAGTATTAAGAGTGGGGGGACAGCATAACAGAGGGACAGTCGCAGTATAATAAAGTATCATCATTTCTTTATGAATAGACATACATATACCAAGGCTTTTTCCCCCTTTCTAGGGAGGTAGCCAGGATGCTAAGAGGAGATTGTATGAAGGAGTGATTATGCCAACAGCACTGTATGGGGCAGAAACATGGAACATAAGAGAGGAAGAGAGGAAGAGTTTGAATGTGTTTGAGATGAGGTGCCTGAGAGGTATGGTAGGAGTTACTAGGTTGAATAGAGTGAGAAACGAGGTGAGGAGGAGAGTGGGGGTGAAAAGGGAGTTGGGAGGTAGGGTTGATGAAAGAATATTGGGGTGGTTTGGACACATGGAAAGAATGAGTGAAGAAAGATTAGTAAAAAAGGTGTGGAGGGCAGAGGTGGAAGCAGTGAATGCGATGGATGGATGGGGTAAAAGGGGCATTGGGAAAGAGGGGAATGTCTGTTGAGGAAGGACAGGAGAAGACAAGGGATAGGGGTGAGTGGAGAATGTGTATGGATGATGCTGTGATGCATGGAAGGGAGTGGGTGGGGGTGGGGGGAAGTATATGCGAGTGTTATTTTGATGCAGACCGAAGGAATTTCTCCTATCTTCTTTTTTTGCATGAGGGGATGGAGAGAGGGGTTGCTGATTAAATGAAGTGGCCTTGTTGTGGATATGCTGTCTTGCTACATTGCTTCTGACTCAGGACAATGGGTAAGATGCAGGGATGACCAGTCATCCTAGAGAAGCCATGATAAGAGGGAGGGAGGGGTGAATGGGAGTGGAGTATGTGGGAATGGAATGGGTGGGAGTGAATTTTATGCCTTTGTTTTTTGGCTACCTCCCTTATATGGGGGAAAAAGCCATTTGTACATATACGTAATTATCCACCATACCTACACTACACACAAGAGTAGTAGAGCTTGTATTAGGATTAGAAATGGAGAGAGTGAATGGTTTGAGGTAAAGGTGGGACTTCGTCAGGTATCTGTTATGTCGCCCTGGCTGTTCAACTTGTACATGGATGGGGTGGTACAAGAGGTGAATGCAAAGGTAGTGGGTCAGGGGATGGAGATGGTTAAAGAAAATGGAGAAATGTGGGAGGTGAGCCAGTTGTTGTTTGCTGATGACACTGCGTTTGTAGCAGGATCAGAGGAGGGATTGAGGAAGTTAGTGACAGAGTTTGAGAAGGTGTGTGAAAGAAGGAAGCTCAAGATAAATGTGGGCAAAAGTAAGGTGATGAGATGTACAAGGGGAGAGAGTGACAGCAGGCTGGAAGTGAGCATTAAGGGTGAGAGACTGGAGGAAGTGGATAGTTTTAGATACTTAGGTGCGAATGTGGCAGGGAGGAGAGGAGTGGGGGTGGAGGTAGAATGTAGATTGAGAGAAGTGAGTAAATGCCAAATTAATGAAGCGGCCTTGCTATGGGTGTGCTGTGTCTTGCAACACTGCTTCTGACCCAGGTCAGTGGACAGGATGCAGGGATGGCCTGTCATCCAGGAGGTGCCAAGATAAGAGGGAGGGAGGAGGGTGGAGGGGAGTGGAATATGTATGGGATGGAATGGGTGGGAGTGGTTTCTATACCTTTTTCTTTTTGGCTATCCCTCCATGTAAGGGGGAAAAAGCCTTTGGTATATGTATATATGTACCTACACTAGAACATAGCCTTCAGTACATTATTGTTTTTAAGGTTTAAATATCTTGGCACTGATGAAAATGTCAATATCCCTTACCTAAGTTATGGTAAAGTTCTGCTAATGGCAAAGATGAAAGAAGAAAACATTAATCTGTAAATACAAAACTTAGGTCATACATACCCATCATCTCTGCTTTTAGCTTCTCATTCCTCTCCTCAATCTTTCTTGGAAGTCTCTGAAAACAAATGTTTTTGAGAAATAACAACAAAAATACAAACAAACATAAAAGCTCTATATACACAAACAGGTTCCTGTCTTTGGTCCCATGACTGCATTATCAAAGAAAAATGTAATTTACATCCTACTTCCTCACTACCCTTCCCTGACTCATTTTTACTTGCTCCACCTGTGCATTCATCTATTCCACATGCGAATGTATGCAAATGTTAAACACATATGACATCACACTTATCTTGGACTTCTATACAACACCCAAATTCCTTGAACAGTTAGACAAACTGTAAAGATTTAAGGAAAATATGAAACAGTTTCATTCAGCCAGAACAAATCCTATAAGCTAAACCACCCACATGAAGGGGTTAACTTTCATAAAGAAATCATACCAGTACTGCATCAGCAGCTATTGCATTTTTTGGCTCCAGTTCAAGAACTCGCTGGAAATCCTTCAGTGCTTCATCTAATTTGTCAGTTTCCTCTTGCAGGGTTGCTCTGCGGACAATTGCTTTAACATACACACCATGTAGATCTATTGCTTTAGTACAGTCTTCTATAGCACTCTTTTTCTTGTCCTAGAAAATACAGAAAGATTGTTTTCACATGGATTTAGACATCATACATGACATCTATTATATCTATTATGTACATGTTGTACATACATCTTAGGCCCTGGGATAATGGCAGGTATATCCAAGTGGTGGTCCTATGAGACAGACATCAGAATAATCTCCCTGCCACTTGTTTTCAAAACCCAACAATAACTAAGCCCATTTTAAAGGTGCAGCTCCAAAGGGCTGATATTCAATTTTTAGACAAAGCTCCATATTTCTATCAACTTAAACTGTATTTCCTCCACCTTTTCAGGTAAAAAGAACTAACAACCAGTGAACAGTCCCTTATTTCTATTCCTATAAGTAGGTGACATAGTCCTACACTTCTACAAGAGATACAGCACTCCAATATTTCTCCCCAGAGATATTTATGGGGGCCCAAGGACCACTGCCACCCACTGTGGGGCTGCAGATTTCAAGTCAATGAAACTTGAGGCAACACTTATCATTACCAAGGGTTCTTTACCCTCTATAAGGGTGTTGTAACTGAATCAAATTACATACTAACATCATAAACAAATACAGCAGGTTCACAAATCACGTGTACTTCAAGTTTCACAATTCACGTCTGAGCTCAGTGTTCAACTTCTACAGATCTGTTGTGTATTCTTTACATCAGTAGCCATCATCATGATGTCACATTTGAGAATGTTAAGTTTATATATATGTTTGTAATTAATAGTTGACAAATCTTAATAACACATTATCTAACTGATAACTAGACATTAGAAATATCACTACCTCCTATCATCAAAAAGCATGAAAATAAGCCTCTGGCCTGTAGACCTGGGGCCATTTCCATAAGTACTTTCACTAATAAACATTGCTTTTAAAATCATACTATTAGTCCTATCCTATATACTAAAAGTACTATAAAAGTTATCCAGAAAACTTTCATTTCTGAAAAGTACTTTCAAAGTTAGAAGTCCTGCATGAGGAGTTCTAGCAAAGTGAAAAAGATAAAACAAAATAGTTTATTGACATACTTTTCATGTAAGGAATACCTTTTCGAATAGATGTGCTGTGTCTGAGTTAACTAAACAGTACTAACTGGATTGCACAGAAAATATTATGCAGTGAACACTCCATTATTATAAGTAATTGGTACTGTAAAAAGGCTGCAATTATGGTAACTATGATTATGGGACTTATACATGCCCAAACCCCATATTTTGTCTAAAACCTTTCACCTGTTTCCTATTTTTATACTACTGTACCTGTATACTACACACAAAAAATAATGAAAAAATATATACATACATATACCAAAGGCTTTTTGTCCCTTACAAGGGAGGTAGCCAAAAAACAAAAGCATAAAATCCAGTCCCACCCATTTCATCCCCACATACTCCACTCCTACCCATCCTCTCTCCCTCTTATCTTGGCTCATCCTGGATGAGAGGTCATCCCGGCATCTTGCCCACCATCCTAGGTCAGAAGCAATGTCACAAGACACAGCACATCCACAACGAGGCTGCTTTATTAAATCAGCAACACCCCCTTTCCATCCCCTCATGCAGAAATGGAGAAGACTGGGAGAAATCCTTTCAGGCTGTGTCAATTCATTTTTCACTCCCTCAACCCCCCATCCCCCACCCACTCCCTTCCATGCATCACAGCATCATCCATACACAACCATTCTTCACTCACCCCTATCTTCTGTCTTCTCCCATCCTTCCTCAACAGCCATTCCCCTCTTTCCCAATGCCCCTTTTACTCCAGCCATCCATCTCATCCTTGGTCGCCCCCTCATGGTCACCCCTTCTATCTCTGCCATCCACACCTCTTTTACCTTTCTTCACTCATTCTTTCCATGTGTCCAAACCATCCCAACTCCCTTTCCACCCCTGTTCTCTTCCTCACCTCATTTCTCACTCTATCTAGCCTAGTAACCCCTATCATACTTCTCAGACATTTCATCTCAACCACATGTTTCTGCCCAATACAGTGCTGTTGGCACAATCAAAAATAGATGGGTTAGACATCTGGAAGAAATATCACTCAAAGAAGGAAAGGTAACACAGGACTGGAAAAATGCAAATATTGTACCAAAATATAAAGGAGGGAACAAGGAAAATCCAAACAATTACAGACCAGTCTCCCTTACAAGCACAATAGCAAAAATATGTGAAAAAGTTTTTAAAAGTAGATGAGTTAAACATTTGCAAGAAAAAAATATACTGAATCCAAATCAACTTGGATTTAGACAAGGAAGATCATGTACAACAAACCTGATCTGCTTCTATTCAAGACTAATAGAAATAATACAAGAGAGGGATGGATGGGCAGACTGTGCCTTTCTAGACCCACAAAAAGCATTTGATAAAGTGCCACACAAAAAAACTAATAAGAAAAATGGAATCAATAGGTGGCATCAAAGGAAAGTTATTGGAATGAATGGAAGACTTCTTAACTGGGAGAAAAATGAGGGAAGTAATTAGAGACAAATACTTGAATTGGGCAGAAATGATAAGTGGTGTCCTGCAAGGTTTGGTATTGACTCTAATCATGTTTGCAATATATATAAATCACATGGATGAAAGAGTGGAGTGTTATATTAATTTCTTTACAGATAATTCAAAAATACTAAAGAAAGTAAGAACAGAGGAGGATTGTGAATCATAACAGTTAGACCTACACAAAATCTGGAAATGGACTCAAAAGTGGCAGGTAAACTTCAATATCAAGAAGTGTAGTATAATGAACTTTGGAAAAAGTAAAAATAGAATATCAAGAAACTATAAAATTGGTGAAGAAGTCAAAAAAGTGAACTCGGAAAGAGACCTTGGAGTAATAATCAGCAAAGACATGACACCGGACAAACATATCAATAAGATAGTCGGAGAGACTTTCAACCTACTAACGTCAATGAAAGTGGCATTTGACTATTTTGATGAGGAAATAATTTTAAAAATATTAGTTACACTAATAAGACCAAAACTGGAGTATGCAGTAACACTATGGACACCCAGTACTACATACATACATATACCAAGGCTTTTTTCCCCCTTACCAGGGGGTTAGCCAAAAAGGACAAGGCACAAAAACATTCCCACCCATTTCATCCCCGAAAACACTCCACACCCCTCCACCCTCCCTCCCATCTTAGCACCTCCTAGATGACGGGTCATCCCTGCACCCTGTCCACTGCCCTGGGTCAGAAGCAGTGTCGCAGGACACAGCACATCCACAGCAAGGCAGTACTAAAATGAATATAAAGAAATTATAAAGGCTACAAAGAGAATTGACAAAGTAGACACCAACTCTCCAAATTAACATACAAAGATTATCCAAACTGGAACTACCAACTCTGTAACAAAGAAGAGAAAGAGGAGATCTACTGACTATTTACAGAATCATGAAAGGAATGGAAATCCTAGATAGGGATGATCTATTTAAATGGGACAACAGAGAAACAAGAGGACATGAAAAAAAAAATCAAAAAGGATAACTATAGAAAAGATCTGAAAACAAAAAACAAAAAAAATAGCTTGCCACATAGAGTGGTGGATACCTGGAATAAATTAGATAAGGAAACAGTGTGTGCAAATACTATTCAAGATTTTAAGAAAAAACTTGATGCTGAAAGATACAAAGACTGGTCACCACGAGCATAGCTCCCTTCCTGTATAATACAACTAGGTAAATACAATCTCCTCTTAGCATCCATTCCCAAATGTCTATTTCTCATTATATCTTTTAATCCACCAAGCCATTTACTTGCTTCTCTCAATCTACATTCTACCTCCACCTCCACTCCTCCCTTTCCAACATCCAAGTATCCAAAACTACCCACTTCCTCCAGCCTCTTTCCCCTAATACTCACTTCCAGTCTGCTGCCACTTTCTCCCCTTGTATATCTCATCACCTTACCTTTACCCACATTTATCTTCAACTTCTTTCACACATTTTCCCAAACTCTGTCACTAACTTCCCCAATTCCTCTGATCTTACAACAAGCTCTCTCTCACCACCCCATCCTTGTATAAATTGAACAGCTAAGGTGACATAACACATCCCTGGCAAAGTCCTACCTTTACCTCAAACCACTCACTCTCTCCATTTCTGATTCTAACACAAGATCTACTGCTTTCATAAAAACTTGACTGCTCTTAAAAGCTTTCCTCCTATCCCATATATCTGCAATACCTCACACAGTACCTTCTTGTCTACCCTGTCATAAACTTTTTCCAAATCCATAAAGGCCCAAAAAACATACCTTTTCCTAAAGCTTTCTCACATATTTGTCTTACCACAAAAATCTGATCCATGTAACCCCTACATGTCCTAAACTCACACTGTTCCTCACCAATTACTCCCTCTGTTCCTCTCCTAATGCTTTCAATCAATACCCTCCCATAAGCCTTCCCAACTACACTTAACAAGCTGATCCCTCTGAAACTACTACTCACAAATGTCTCCTTTTCCCTTGTAAAGTGGAACTATACAGGCACTCCTCCAGTCCTCCAACACTCTACCCTTTCTTAAACAAACATTAAATAACCTCACCAGCCAGTCCACCATCACTGCACCTTCTTTTTTAGACACTCTTCATGACATCCATCCAACCCAGGTGCCTTGCTCTCATCACCTTAAGAACTGCCTTCACCTCATCTTTCCTTATTTCTCCTCCATCTTCCTTACTCATCACACCCATTTTCGTAGCACTTCCAACAACAACTACCTTTCCCTTCCTATCCTTCTTCACATTTAGCAACTCCCTAAAATATTCTCCCCATCTTCCTCTTACTGCCTTCTCTTCCATTATCATCTCTCCATCTGCACCTTTTAACTTTTCTTCTGTATTTGATTCATCTCCTCTTCCTCTCTTAATTTCATTCCAAAACATCTTTTTATTACTTTCAAAATTTTCTGTCATCACATCTTTGCTTCTTTTATCTTATGCTTTACTTTTCTTCTCTTTTCTTTGTACCTCTCATATGATTATCTCATCCTATTTTGTAACCAAAGTGAATGCTCGCTTCATCTCTTTTACAACTTTCTTTGCTTCCTCATCCCACCACTCACTACCCTTCCTACACATGAAGCAGACACAGTCGAAGCAGGACGTGCCAGAACGAATGCTCTGAACCGCAAGCTAGTGATTCACGAACAAACAATTTGAAAGCAGACCTGGTTGTTTACATACAGTGCCCGTAAGGGAAATGTTCCCATGAAAAACGCAAGTGAAATGTTCCCACGAGATTTGTACGGTACTTTTCCACTGCATTCCCACCATACAAATAGTGGGAGAACCTTGGAGTGACGTGGCTCACACCAGCCTGGCTGATTCCTCCCCTCACCCATGTGGGACGCCTCAGTCTGCTCCCAGAGCCCAGTGAGAGAGGATCTGTGATGCTCTGCTCATTGTTCACACTTCTCACAGACTTAAATCAACTTTGAAGCTCTGCCAAACGACTCCAGCTGATCACAATGGGACGTACAAAGCTCACTATGGAGGAGAAGGCCTGTGCACTCACCCTACTGGAGCAGGGAGTGCCTATGATACATGTAGCCAGCGAGCTGAACATAAGCAGAAGGACTATCTACAAGCTGAAACATGCTGCTGCTGCACTCCCTGCTGGCACCGTTCCACCAAGGAAAGCAGGCTCTGGGGGCCAAAGAAAGACTTCTCCAAAGACAGATAACATCTTAAAGCGAGAAGTAGGGAAAAATCCTTTGATAACAGCAACTGAGTTAAAAAATAAGCACCCTGAGCTGCTTAAAAATGTTGCTATTCGAACAATCCAACATCGCCTTCAAAAGGACCTGGGTTTGCCCTGTCGGCGTGCCGCCAAGAAACCGCTGTTGACAGAGACCATGAAGAAGAAGAGGATGCTATTTGCAAAGAAATATAAGGGCTGGACCCAGGAGCAGTGGAAGAATGTGATGTGGAGTGATGAGAGCACCTTCCGACTCATCGGGGGGCGCCAAAGTGGTGAGGAGGCCTAGTGGGGTGTCCAGGTATGACCCACGGTACACCGTGAAGACCGTGAAACACCCGGATAGTGTGATGGTTTGGGGGTGCTTCAGTGAGAAAAAGGATAGGGGTGGACTGTATTTCCTCCCCAAGAATGTAACAATGAGGGCAAGTAATTATATTGATGTACTGCCCATAAGTCAAAAGCTGTGAAAAAGTTCCTGGCAGATAATAATATTGATGTTTTGGATTGGCCCGAACTAAACCCGATCAAAAATGTCTGAAACCAAATGAAAAATGAAGTAGAAAAATCATGCCCCACCTCAATCACCAGCCTGAAGGAAACCTTGCAGAAGTTGTGGGTCACGATGGATGCCTCCTACTTCGAAAACCTACCCATTTCGATGCCAAAGAGGCTTGAACAGGTGTTAAAAACAAAAGGAAACATGTCTAAGTACTAGGAGTAAACATAAGGATGCAATAAAACAAATGTAACTTGTACTTTTGTGGGTTTTTTATCCCAAAGAACCTAGTGGGAACTTTTCCTTTGCAATCACTGTAGATACAGTGTATTGAAAGCAAAAGCTTGTTGGGACCAAAATGTATATTTCCTTGTATCTCCATTTTAGCTTTTTTTTTTGTCATTATTATTTTTCATTGTTCTTCCTTAAAAAATGGAAAGAAGCGAAGAAACTCCGAGAGGCATAGAACCAGCAAAGGGATGCTTAGAGGAAAGTAGAATCAAAACTCCACTTGGTGTCATTCGAAAGAAGATGTGTCTTTCTCAGACACCAAGGGAATACCAAAGGTTTGAAAGAGGTTTTTTTTGGGGGTTCGAACGGGAAGGAAATATTATGCATAGAGGATTAGAAATGGATAGAGAACCCAGGTATAGAAATATAATGAGAAATAGAGATATTGATGACATTTTGGATGACTTAATAGAACTCAAAAGTGAGTACAAAACAATGTAAAAAGAAGTATCTATGCTAAGGAAAGCCAATGAGGAGAATAATAGGGAGATAGATGACTTAAAAAAGGAATTAAATAAATTAAAGGCAGAAAATGAAAGGTTAAAAAGTGAAGACATAAATAGGAATGAGGCATTAAAAAAGGAGATGAAAGATCAAATGCAAGAAGTGACTGAAAAGGTGGAAGAAAAAATAAAAGAAAATGACTTACAGGAAATAAAGAAACAGTGTAAAGTTGAACAGGAATATCAAAAAGTATCCCTTAAAGAAATAATGGAGCAACAGATCAAGGAAAATACCAAGGAAACAGTGATCCAAGTAATTAAAGAGAAAGGCAACTTAGTTAGGGACACTGTGGATAAAAAAAGATGCATTGTAATCTATGGCATTAAAGAGAAGTACGATGTACCTAGATATCAGAGGGAAAAGGAGAAAGAGATCGCTAAGGAAATTCTGAAAGAATTACAAGCGGAAGGACTAGGCTTGGATAGGGAAATCGAGGAGACCTATAGAATAGGCACATACTCTAAAGAAAAACAATACAAGCCACTGAAAATAAAGCCTAGATCTCAAACAATTCCAGAGGACGTACTATCCAGAACAACGAAATTAGCAAATAGTGAACATTACAAAAATATATGGATAAAAAAATAAATGAGTGAGGAAGAAAAAGAGAAGGAACTTAGAAATGAAGCGAATGAAAAAAACGAAAAGAGAACTGAAACGGAAAAAAAAAAAAAATTGAGAGTGGTGGACCTGAGGCTGAGAAAATGGTATATAAGGAAAAAGCAGCGGCGGCGCCAGGAATTTTTAGTTGGGGAGGCTAAGGGGGGGCTGAGCAAATTTTTTGGGGGGCTAATAGTAATATGATAATACACATATATTATCCTCATTTCAGAAGGGGAGGGGGTTAATGGTTGGGCTAGCACTGATGGCTGACAAATCTTTAGCCCTGGCAATTAAAAAATCCACTTAATAAAATTATTTCAATGAGTGTTTTAAATTTTCAATTTGCTCATTTCAGTTGGGGGGGCTAATGGGGGGGCTGGCCACTTTTTTGGGGGGTGCTAAAGCCCCCCCCAGCCCCCCCCTGGTGCCGCCACTGGGAAAAAGGAAACAAAGAAGACAGAAAAAAGTTGAGGAGAAAGGAAATTAAAAATACCTTATACCAATACAGATAGAATAACTTCAGGAGTGAATTAATTAAATAATTATCTGGCCTTAGAAAAACCGGACATAATGGGAATAGTGGAAACTAAATTAAAGTGTACTCCACCACCCAACACTGTGGAACAAGGTTTATACAACTGCTGGGCAAAGAACAAAAAAGATAAACAGGGTGGCGGAGTATTAATTTTGACTAATAAAGACTTAAATGTAACAAAAATAACTCAAGGGAAAAATAATGTAGAATCAATTATGATACAAGTTGAAAGCAAACATATGAAGAGTAGAAAATTTGTAGTGTACCGTGTATGTGCCCCCCAAAACAAAGAAACACCATGTGAGGATGGAGACTTTATTAGTATGATGTTTCGCTTGTTACTTGATAGAGCTGTAACAAGCAATACATTGTACTAACAAAGGCTCAGTCTTCATATGGTGTTTCTTTACATGAATAAAATTACATAAGAAAATCTTAGTTTTATGCAAGAGTAAACAAAGTTTCTGCCTTCATGTTCTTCCATGATATGTATCACTTATTTAACTCAGAAAAGGAGAATGAGTACAAGAAGCTGAGAGAAGAGTGAAAGGGAGTGAAAGACAGAGAAGAACTAGGAGTGGAGGAAGAATGGGAAGGTTTCAATGGGGAGTCACAAGGTGTGCAAACATGGTGTGTGAAACAAGGAGGATGGGAGCAAATAGAAGGAAGGGTAGGGAGTGGTGGGATGAGGAAGCAAAGAGGGTTGTAGAAGAGAAACAAGCATTCACACATTGGTTGCAAAATAGGATTAGAGAATCATATGTGAGGTGCAAAGAAAAGAGAAGTAAAGCATGAGATAAAGGAGGCAAAAACAAGAGTAAATGTAAAGTGGGCTAAGAGTATGACAGAAAATTTTGAAAGTAATAAAAAAATGTTTTGGAAGGAAAGAGAGGAAGGGGAGGTGAATCAAGCAGAGAAGAAAAGGTAAAAGGTGCAGATGGAAAAAGCAGTAAGAGGAGGATGGTCAGAGTATTTTAGGGAGTTGCTAAATGTGGAGGATAGGGAGGGAAAGATGGTTGCAGTGGGAAGCACTAAGAAAATGACAGTGATAAATAAGGAAAATGGAAGAGAAATAAAGAGAAAGCAGTTATTAAAATGATGAGAGCAGGTAAGACACCTGGGTTAGATGGGTGTCATGTGGAGTGTCTAAAAAGGGAGGTACAGTGATGGTGGACTGGCTTGTGAGGTGGTTTATTGTTTTTCTAAAAGAGGGCAAAGTGCCAGAGGACTGGATGAGTGCTTGTATAGTTCCACTTTACAAGGGAAACGGGTGCAAGTGTGAATGTAGTAGTTTCAGAGGGATCAAATTGTTGAGTGTAGTTGGAAAGTCTTATGGTTTTGAATGAAAGTATCAGGAAAGGAACAGAGGGAGTAAATGGTGAGGAATAGTGTGGGTATAGGACAGCTAGGGGTTTCATGGATCAGATTTTTGTGGTAAGACAGATATGTGAGAAAGCTTTAGGAAAAGGTAAGGATGTTTTTTGGGCCTTTATGGATTTAGACAAGGCTTATGACAGGTAGACAGGAAGGTACTTTCTTAGGTATTGCAGATATATGGGTTAAGATGAAAGCTGTTAAGAGCAGTCAAGAATTTCTATGAGAGTAGTAGAGCCTGTGTTAATTAGAAATGGAGAGAGTGGATTGAGGTAAAGGTGGGACTTTGTCAGGGATGTATTATGTCACTTTGGCTGTTCAATTTATACATGGATGGGGTGGTCCAAGAAGTAAATGCAAGGGTAATGGGCCAGGATTGGAAATGGTAAAAAGAAAATGGAGAAAAATGGGAGGTAAGCCAGTTGTTTGCTGACAACAATGTGCTTGTAGGAGGATCAAAGGAGGGATTAAGGAAGTTAGTGACGGAGTTTGGGAAGGTGTGTGAAAGAAGAAATTTGAAGATAAATGTGGGTAAATGGTGATGAGGTGTACAAAGGGAGTGGATGGCAGCAAATTTGAAGTATTAAGGGAGAGAGACTGGAGGAAGTGGATAGCTTTAGGTACTTGGGGGTGAATGTGGTGGGAAAGGGAGTGGAGGTGGAGGTACAATGTATACTGAGAGAAGCAAGTAAATGCCTTGGGGGATCAAAAAGTGTAATGAGAAATAGACATTCAGGAATGGATACTGAGAGGAGATTGTATGAAGGGGTGATTGTGCCAACAACATTGTATGGGGCAGAAACATAGAACATAAAAGAGGAAGAGTTTAAATGTGTTTGAGATGAAATGCCTGACAAGTATGGTAGGGGTTACTAGGTTGGATAGAGTGAGAAACAAGGTGCGGAGGAAAGAGGGAATGGAAAGGGGGTTGGGAGATAGGGTTGATGAAAGAGTATTGGGATGGTCTGGACACATGGAAAGAGTGAATGAAGAAAAATTAGTAAAAGAGGTGTGGTAGGCAGAGGTAGAAAGAGTGAACATGAGAGGGCAACCAAGGATGAGATGGATGGATGGAGTAAAAGGAGCATTGGGAAAGAGGGGAATGTGTTGATGAAGGAAGGGAGAAGACAGATGATAGGGTTTAGTGGAAAATGGTTGTGCATGGATGATGGTGTGATGTATGGAAGGAGGTGGGTGGAGGTGTGGGGGTGAGTATGTGTGAATGATATTTTGACGCAGTCCGAAGGGATTTCTCCCCATCTCCTTTTTTCTATATGAGGGGACAGAGGGGGGGGGGGGGCAGTTAAATGAAGTGGCCCTGCTGCATTGCTTCTGATCCAGGGCAGTGGTTGAGATGCAGGGATGTCCTGTCATCCAGAAGGAGCCAAGAAAACACAGAGGGAGGGGGGTGAATGGGAGTGGAGTGTGTGGGAATGGGGTGGGAGTGGATTTATGCCTTTGACATTGGCTACCTCCCTTGTAAGAGGGAAAAGCCCTTGGTATATGTATTTAACTGACTTGTTATATATACGGCAACTATAAAACAGGTGATAAGAACAACCAAGCCAAAGCTAAACACACTAGAATAATTGCTTGGGAATAAAGGAATAGAGAACACCCCTCAAAAACCATTAATAACATTACTCACTCCAGACAACTACAAATCAAAGAAATATCCAATAGTAAAACTGAATGTCCAAACCTTTCCATTGGAAAAGAAACCAAAAATTCTAGGCCTCACTTTCAATATTCTGACAGTAAAAACTAACATGAAATCAACCATACTCTAATCAGTTGTAAGCACAAAATACAGTCTCTGGACAGCTTAACCACTTCACTCTGGGCCAAAATCTCGCGGGCAGCATCAGCTGCCAGACATACGATGTTGCTTCATAATACTCGCATCATAAAAAATAGTCACTGCTTATATCGATCGTTCTCTCTTTCACCCGTGAATTTTGATAACCATAGAAAATGTGATGAAGACAGTTTAGAGAGTATGTCATTACGCAGGGGCAACTATAATAAATATAATCAAGACGCCGATATGGCAGCCTCGCGTATCCACTTGCTCCTCATGCCGCCTATGAAGGCGGCACCATATGGAAGAGGTTAAGGAGACTAATTACAGTCTATGAACAGTTCTTGAGAACCACTTTTTTCACCTCATGACCTTTGGTTTTCCTCTGTACCCACAATAAGAGGACTTTTCTACCAATTATATCCTCACTGACTCTAAATATTGCCATCAATCACCTCTCTTCTCTTCTCTAATGTTGGTAGCCTCAGAATATTGTCTCTCTTCATATGATTTATCAGCAATATATGGAAAGATTTTAGTTACTGCTCTCTAAATTTTTTCTATCTTGTTTATCTCTTTTTGTGTGACAACCACACTACTACAGCATATTCCAGTCCAGGGTGAACTAGGATGATGCTCTTGCTGGACTTTGTATCAGTCCCTTTATCCTACATTCACCAATTAACCTGTGCGGACATCTGTGTCTGGGACATAAATCATCCTCGGGAGATGGTGGTATTTTCTGTGGCAATGTATGCCACCTTCAAAGCTTTTCTTTTTCTTTTCCCCAGTTTGCTGTGCAAAATGTGGGCTTCTTAACAGTTTGGCAATTTGCCTTTCTTTTTCAATATGAACTATCTGTGCACTGGATAATCTGTGGTGTCTCACATCCTTTTTGTGCTCCTTGAACCTTTTTCCCAGGCCATGTCCTGTCTCACTGATGTATGATCTCTCGAAACTGTGCAAGGAATTTTATTAATTATGCTTTGATCTTCTTGCAAATTTTCTGTTTTTCTGGTGTGCTTGTCAATTTTCTTTCCCGTTGCCATTACTAGATTTACACTAGTGTTTCTTAAGAAATTACTGACAATTTGTGCATATTTGGAGTTTTGAATAGACATGAATACTTTGTTATTTGTGTATTTATCCATGTAAATACTGTTCCTTTCCATGATTTCCATGGCTTTGTGTTTTAATTTGATAAGAGAGGGAAGGGTGGTGAATGGGAGTGGAGTATATGGGGATGAAATGGGTGGGAGTGGATTTATGTCTCTGACTTTGGCTACCTCCCTTGTATGGGTGAAAAAGCCCTTGGCATATGTGTGTGTTTTAATTTGATAAGGAAACCTAATTGATATACAAAATCCAGCAAACTGGGAAAAAGGAAAAGACAAGTTTTGGAGGCAGCATACATTACCACAGAAAATTCCATCAATTCTCAAGGTGGGATTATGTCCTGGGTGTAGTTATCCACAAAGGTAGTGGTTGGCAAGTGTGAGATAAAGAGACAAAGGCAAGGTCCAACAAGAGCATCAGGTCACAACAAGATGGGCTATCCCAATGAATGAAAGGTGTTGATTGATTTGATTTCTTCTCCTGTCATCAGTCCACTGAAGACAGCCCAAGAGGTTGAAAAGTCTGGTTCTGAATCAATCAAACTCCATCCTCTACCCTTAAAGTTTTGTTGCCACCTCTCATATATATATATATATATATATGTATGTATGTATGTATATGTACAACACTGAATGGGTCCCAGTGATTAGACATACACTTTAACAACCACAATGAACTTTAATTCTAAGCCATCAACATCGGGAGACCCAATGGAGGCCACAAGCAGAAACTGAAATGCGGTACTGCCAAGGACTTGAACTCAGTGATCACATGACAAGCGACGTAGTAACTTATCAACTACGCTATCGAGAGAGATAGCATAGTTAGTAAGTTACTATGTCGCTTGTCATGTGATCGCTGAGTTTGAATCCTCGGTTTGAGGCCTCCATTGGGTCTCCCGATGTTGATGGCTTAGAATTAAAGTGCATTGTGGTTGTTAAAATGTGTGTGTGTGTGTATATATATATATATATATATATATATATATATATATATATATATATATATATATATATATATATATATATATATATGCAAGGTTCACCACGAAGAAAAACTATCAAAGCAGAGCGCTTTTGTGTATTCACATCTTCAGTGCAAATATTATTTGCACTGAAGATGTGAATACACAAAAGCGTTCTGCTTTAATAGTTTTTCTTCGTGGTCAACATTGCATTTTCAAGAACACACGCTTCCAGTGTTTTTCCTGTATATATATATATATATATACATATATATATAAAGCATACACACACACATCAGTCGAAGTGACAGCAAAGTTTGGGACTCAAGGAAAACTTCAAGTTTCGTCAATCTCAACAACAAGGGAGTACCTTTGTTGTATTAGTAGGGAAGGGGAAAGCTCATGGTGTAGTGGGAAGGTGAAGAAAAAGGAGAGAGGGATTACTGAGGAAAATGGAAGGAAATGAGGAAGGGGACGAACGGGCCCCAGATGTTAGAAGGGGTGTAAACAAAAGGAGTGCAGAACACACAGATGAGGGAGAACAAGGAAGCAGAGGTGTCAAAAGCAGAAATATAGATAATAGCAGCACAATGGAAAGAGAAGATAACTAATTTTATGGATTTAATGAGGGAGGTGACAACCTCCCCTGACTAGTAAGTCTAGAGGAGAAACTACATACATACATACATACATATACCAAGGCTTTTTCCCCCTTCCAAGGGAGGTAGCCAAAAAGGGAAAGGCATAAAAACACTCCCACCCATTTCATCCCTAAATACACTCCACACCCCTCCCACCCTTCCTCTCATCTGAGCACCTCCTGGATGACGGGTCATCCCTGCACCCTGCCCACCGCCCTGGGTCAGAAGCAGTGTCGCAAGACACAGTACATCCACAGCGAGGCCGCTTCATTTAATCGGCGACCCCCCCTCTCCTTCCCCCTTTGCATATAAAGCGAGGACGGGGAGAAATCCCTTCGGGCTGCGTCAAAATTTACTCACACATACTACCCCACCCCCACTTCCCCGCCCATTCCTCCTCATGCAGTCACAACATCATCCATATACAACCATTCTCCACTCACCTCTGTCTTCCGTCCTCTCCCTTCCTTCCTCAACAGACATTCCCCTCTTCCCCAAAGCCCCCTTCACCCCATCCATCCACCTCATCCTAGGACGTCCCCTCATGTTCACTCCCTCCACATCTGCCTTCCATACCTCTTTTACTAGTCTTTCTTCACTCATTCTTTCCATGTGTCCAAACCATCCTAATATTCTTTCATCAAACCTATCTCCCAAATCCTTTTTCACCCCTGTTCTCCTCCTCACCTCCTCATTTCTCACTCTATCTAGCCTAGTAACCCCCACCATACTTCTCAGACACCTCATCTCAAACACATTCAAACTCCTTCTCTCTTCTTCTCTTATGTTCCACGTTTCTGCCCCATACAGTGCTGTTGGCACAATCACTCCTTCATACAGTCTAAAAAAAAAAAATTAACGTAGCATGGGAGGTTAGGTTTAACCGATTAACACTAGTTACACAAAGAGTTGATAAACTGGAACTAAAGAAGAAGAATCAAAACCTAGCTAAAGAAACAGAAGAATTAAAAAGACAGTTAAAAAAAGTAGATGAGAATGAGGAATTAAAGAATAATAATAAAGAGAATAAAGAGTCCATAGCAAAAGAAGCACAGAGTTGGAGAAAAGTCCAAGACAACAAAATTGTATTTAGAGATATAGTGACACAACAGATGAAAGAACAAACTAAGGACAAAGTTATTAAAATGATGAGAAAGAGAATATAGTAGGAGACTTAGCGAACAAAAACAAATGTATAATTATATTAGGATGGAAGAGAAACATGATATTAGAAGTAGTTCAAGAGGATGGACAAGAAACAGGGAAAGAAATTGAAGAAATATATAGACTAGGGAAATACAATACAGATAACACCAGACCAATTAAGATCAAATTCAGGTCACAAACAATAGCAGAGAATATCTTAGCAAAACTAGGGAAACTAGCAGACAGTGATCAATATAAATAGGTATGGATAAAAAGAGAAATAAATAAAGAGGAAAGAGAGGATGAGAAAACAAAAAGACTAGAAGCTAAGGAAAAAAAAACAAGAAAAGAACAGTCAGAAAAAGAGAAATTCTATTGGAGAGTAGTGGATATGAAAGTGAGGAAATGGTTCATAGCAGAGAAAAACAGAAAGGAAACAGAAAACACGATGGAAGTAGCAGAAAATTAAAAGTGTCTTACACAAACATAGATGGCTTAATAACAGGCTTGAATGAACTGAATGATTACCTGAAGGAAAAAGAACCGGACATAATGAGAATTGTAGAGACAAAATTGAAAGGTCCACTACCACCCAACAGTGTAGGACATGGTGGATATAATTACTGGATTAGAAACTGAGAAGTAAAATAAGGGGGTGGAGTTATGTTCCTGACTAAGAAGGATATAAATGTGAGGAATGTCACATATGGAAAGAATAGAGATGATTATGATGGAAATGGAGGACAGGGATGGGAAGAGCAGGAAGTTTGTAGTAAATTATGTGCCTCCTAAAATGGCTTCATGAGAAGAGAGAGAACACAAAAATATGTTAAAAGACACAAGGATAACACTAAATAAGATAATGGAAGATGGAGGAAGAATAGTTATAATGGGTGAATTTAATTGTAAAGAAATCTGCTAGGAAGAGATGACAGTGAAGGGTGGAGACGACCTATGGGGAAATGTACTTGATATTATTATAGAACCTACAATGACCCAATGTATACAAGAGAATACTAGGTATAGAAATGAGGAAGAACCATCAAGACTGGACCTAATAATCACATCAGAAATAGTGGACAAGATTGAATATAAGATGCCAATATAAGAAAAATACATGGAAAAAACAAACAATATAGAAATGGAAGATTGATGTATGGAAAAACAAATTTTGATCAAATAAGAGAATTCTTTCAAAAAGCAGACTGGGAAAGGATACACAAGGAGGAAACAACAGTAGAAGAGAAATGGACTATTTTGACAAAAATCTATAAAGGAGTGGAAAAGTATGTTCCAAGACAAAAACAAGAAAAAGGATATGTAAAGTATTGGTACAACAAAATATGTAGGGAGTTAAAAGACAAAAGGGATAAAGCTTGAATAAAATGGAAGAAAGACAAAAGACCTGAAAAATGGAAAATATATACTAATTATACAAATGAATATGTACAAGTGTGCAGAGAAGAAAAGAGAAAATATGAAAAGGATGTCATAGAAAAATGTAAAGATCAACCAAAACTATCTTATAGATTTTTAAACAACAAACAGAAAAACAAACAAGAACTAGTGAAACTACGACAAGAAGTTGAATACACAAAGGAAATAGAAGTAGAAGAAAAATTGATGATTCTGATGAATATCTATAAAGGAGTGGAGAAATATGTACCAAAGCAAAAACAGGAAAAGGTGTACATTAAGTGCTGGTATAATAGAGGGTGCAGCAAACCGAAGGATAGAAGAGACAAAGCTTGGAAGAAATGGAGAAAAGACAGGAAGCCTAAAAAGTAGCAAATATATGATAATTGCTGGAAAGAAAATGTAAAAATACACAGGGAAGAAAAATGTAAATATGAGAAAAACATAATAGAAAAATGTAAGGATCAACCAAAGCTATTCTATTGATATATATAAATGGGAAACTGAAAAACAAGCAGGAAATAGTGAAACTATGCCAAGAGAACACAGAAGATTCAGAAATGGCTGAAGTTATGTGCAAACACCTCAAGTCGGTCTTCACTAGAGAAAAAATACAACAATGGGTTAAAGGGAGAGAAGTAAAATCTCCCCCCCACCCCATGAAAGAAATAATAATACAAAGGAAGGAAATAATGGAACAAATAATGAGTTTCAATGTCAGAAAATCATATGGTCCAGATGGAATAGCAAATTGGATATTAAAAGAATATAAAGAACTAACAGACAAAATATACAACATAATAAGTTGCTCACTCAAAGAAGGAAAAATGCTGATATTGTACCAATTTATAAAGGAGGAAATAAAGAAGCCCCAACAAATTATAGACCAGTTTCCCTTACAAGCACAGTAGCTTAAATCTGTGAAAAAGTTATGAAAAGTAGATGGATAAAAAATCTGGAGGATAACAACATAATGAATCTGAGACAATCTGTATTTAGACAGAGAAGATCATGCACCACTATTTTGATCTGCTTTTACTTAAGACTACTACATATAATACAAGAAAGGGACGGATGGGCCAATTGTGCTTTCCTACATACATACATACATATACCAAAGGCTTTTTTCCCCTTACAAGGTAGGTAGCCAAAAAACAAAGGCACAGAAACCACTCCCACCTATTTCATCCCTTACATCACTCCCCTCCACCCTCTTCCATCCTTTTCCTAGAGCTATAAAAAACTTCTGATAAATTTCCTCATAAAAAACTACTATGAAAACTGGAAACCATAGGAGGGATACAAGGTAAACTATTGAAATGGATGCGGGACTTTTGCATAGAAGAAAAATGAGGGTGGAACTCAGAGATAAGAGTTCTATTTGGGAAGAGGTAATTAGTGGAGTCCAACAAGGATCAGTGCTGGCTCCAATAATGTTTGTCAATTATGTGAATGACATGGATGAGGGAGTGGAATGTTACATGAGCTTCTTCACAGACGATGCAAAAATGTTAGAGTACTGAAATGGACTGTGACTCATTACAGAGAGATCTGAGCAGGGTTTGGGAATGGAGTCAGAAGTGGGAAGCAGAATTCAACATAAAAAAAATGTAGCATAATGGAGTTTGGAAAAAGTAAAAAAAAAAAAAAGGATATCAGGAAGATATAAAATTGGACAAAATGAAATAAAGAAAGAGGGACCTGAAAAAGACCTGGGAGTGATCATCACCAAAGATATGTCCCCTGACAAACATCTAAACAAAACTATCAGTGAAACCTATAATTTACTAAGATCAATAAAAGTGGCTTTTACCTACTTTGATGAAGAAACAGTATAGAAAATACTAGCCACATTGATAAGGCCTAAATTGGAGTACAAAGCGACACTATGGTCACCCAGTACAAAGAAGAATATTATGAAAATTGAGAGAATCCAGAAAGCAGCTACACAAATGGCCCCAGAATTAACAAAACTCTCATATGAAGAAATATTGTTAAAATTGGAGTTGCCAACTCTGGAACAGAGAAGAGAAAGAGGTGACTTGTTGACCATCTACAGAATTATGAAAGGCATGGAAGTCCTTGATAGAGAAAACTTACTAAATTGGGATAGGAGAAACACAAGAGGACATGGAAAGAAGCTTAAAAAGGACAATTATAGAAGAGACCTGAAAAAAACAGCTTTCCCCACAGAGTGGTGGATGTATGGAACAAAGATGAAAGAAAAGTGTGTGCAAAAACAATACAAGAATTTAAGAGCAAACTAGATATGGAGAGACAAAGACAGGACACCACGAGCTTAGCTCCCCTTCCCAAAGATACAACTAGGTAAATACACACAACATACAAACAAATCAACTTATGATAGGTCAGTCAGAACATATTCTGGGTGTAAGATGGAAATTACCTGCATATATTAACAAGACCTGACTTTTGGAATTTGCAATGCAAAACTACATTTTTTCACTTACTAGGTGTGTTTTGGTTGCTGCTCTGTTAGAGTAAAGTATTGCTCTGTCTCTTGGAAAAGCTAATGGACAAATACGGAGTCCTGAAGTGTATTCAGTTAAGGCTTCCTCAAAGTTTCCTTCTTTAAAATGCTTATTTCCTTCCTCTTTGTGACTCTTGGCTTCCTCAAGTTTAACCTGAAATATGTGCATCAACTTTTACTTTCAAATTCCATTAAATATACAGATGTGCTTGTAAAATAATACATAATACAAATAATCCTTAGTCATACATCTTATTATTGCACAGGGGGTTTCCCTCAAGTAAACAAGATAAGGTCACAGAACTACCCATAAACTGGGCCATGTATGAGCTCTGAGCTCACATCCAGGAGGGTATTAACCCCTTCCATACGGTGCCGCACACGTAGGCGTCATTTCCTTGGATCTCGGTGGCAGCAGCCAATGCCAGCCGTACGACGTGTCGTAATAATACTCGCATCATAAAATGTAGTCACCGCTTATATCGATCGTTCTCTCTTCACCCGTGAATTTTGATAACCATAGAAAATGCGATTACAAAAGAATTAGAAAGAATGTCATTATGGAGGGGCGACTACAATAAATATAATCAAGACGCCGATATGGCAGCCTCGCGAATACACTCGCTCCCCATGACGCCTACGTGTGCGGCACCGTATGGAAGGGGTTAAATGTTAATCATGTGTCCAATACATGATCTATATATATATATATATATATATATATATATATTAAAAGAGAGAGAGAGAGAGATTTTACTTGATAAGGAACTAAACCTATTTGGACTAAAACCTTTAAAATGGGAGTGGGCATTCCTATTGTCCAATAGCACCTGGCAATAACTAAAACAAAATAATAATAAGTAAACAAAGCCATACTGACCAACAGGTTCTGCAAGTAAACCATAATATCTAAGTAAATCTATCAGATGCAAGTCAAGATGAAGGAACCAAAGCAAAACAACATACCTTCTTTTCTTCTTCAGTCAACTGCAATTCCATATCCTTCAAACATTCTTCATCACTAACATTATCACACTCTGATATACATTCATCATCATTATCATCTGTAAAAAAATGGTCTTCTTCTTTTACATCTGTAGTTTCTCCATCATTCCCATCTGGTAAAATCCTATCTTCTTTCACAACTGTTGTTTCTCTAACTTCCTCTTTGTCCATGTGGGCTGTCATATCTTCACCAGCAGAGTGAAAGGATGTTACACTGGATGCATCTGAATCATCATCATCATCTTGTTCTAGCTTTAGTTCATAATTTACCTTTTGTGCAAGGTCATCTACATATGATGGAACTGATTCTTTGACTTCCATGCTGCAAGCAAGAGTTTGGAGATTTCAATTGTGATGGGTAAATACATTCTTATGATAACTCTATATACATTCCTTAAAGTTATAAGTTAATACAAAAAACCTTCAATATAATAAACACATATGGGGGAAAGGTAGGTCACTAAAGATGTAATTCACTATATCCAGAAGTCATTAACCCATTAATGATGATTGCCAGAATATCCTACCACTGCTTCTATACTGTACATGTCAGGACACATGGTATTCAGTGCTAGCACTCTAAACACCACTTGAGCAGATATCTACATGTTTCAACTTGCTCATTACACATCCACAATCGCTCTTATTCACAAGTCTGTGTCAGTTATGTGCTAGATACAGCTGTGTGAAGGTGTTCATAGGCATGTCTTGACCACACAACAAACAAAGGTATGTAGAACAATGTTTACATTTGTTCTCAGACCAGTAACCACTATTATTTTACTCTGTAATGATGTCTTTATAAAACTGTACTGGAAAATATCAGCAAATTGCTTCTTATCAGATATGTAACTGGAAAGAATTTGCTGGCAGGATTTCCTGCCGCTCATCATTACAATAAGCTATTTTCAGTAACAATAAATTGCATAGCATTCTATTGCTATACAATGTCTGTGACTGCAATAAACTGCATAGCAAAATGTGTACACATTAATATCATGTGCTTATTTGTTTGTCTGTTTGGTTTTCAGCCTCAACTCAAATGATATTCATGAAATACTGGATGTACTTGATTATGAAGGGACAACTGTAGCTATCAATCCACCACATGAGGATGGTGTTCAACCCTGATCATCTCCCATGAAGAATTTTGTCTTCTGAAGTAGTTTCTGTTACTATAGGTAATCAGAGGGCTGATATAAATGTTGAACCCGACGCTCCCTCAACATCAGCCAGGGCGACATTACACATCCCTGATGAAGTCCTACCTTTACCTCAAACCACTCACTCTCTCCAATTCTAATCCTAGCACATGCTCTACTACTCTCATAAAAACTTTTGACTGCTCTTAAAAGCTTTCCTCCTATCTCATATATTTGCAATACCTCCCAGTGCCTTCCTGTCTACCCTGTCGTAAGCTTTTTTTAATCCATAAAAAAATATATATACCTTTTCCTATAGCTTTCTCACATATCTGTCTTACCACAAAAATCTGAACTACACAACCCCTGTCTGTCTTAAACTACATTGTTTCTCACCAATTACTCCCTCTGTTCCTTTCCTAATCCTCTCAATCAAGACCCTCCCATAAGCCTTCCCAACTACACTTAACAAGCTGATCCCTCTGAAACTCACACTTGTCCCCTTTCCTGTAACTATCCTTTTTGAATTTCTTTTCATGTCCTCTTGTTTTTCTTTTACCACACTTTAATAAGTCTTCTCTGTCAAGGACTTCCATGCCATTCATGATTCTGTAAATGGCCAATATGTCTCCCCTTTCTCTTCTTTGTTCCAGGGTTAGTAGTTCCAATTTAGACAATCTTTGTTCATATGTCAATTTTGAAAGTGTTGGTGCCATCTTTGTCATTGCTCTTTAGATTATTTCTAATTTCTTTATATTATTATTTGTACTGGGCGTCCATAGTGTCGCAGTGTACTCCAATCTTGATCTTATCAGTGTGACTAATATTTTTTTACCATTACTTCATCTAAGCAATTAAAAGCCACCTTTATTGATCTTAGTAAATTGTAGGTTTCTCCAACTATTTTGTTTATATGTTTGTCTGGCGACATGTCTTTGATGATTATTACTCCTAGGTCCTTTTCGGAGCTTTCTTTACTTCCTTTATACCAATTTTGTATTCTCCTAATATTATTTTATTATTTTTTTCAAACTCTATTACACTACATTCCTTAATGTTGAAGTTCACTTCCCACTTTTGGCTCCATTTCTAGACTTTGTCCAGGTCTCTCTGTAGTGATTCAGTCTTTTTCCGTACTTTCTTTAGTAGTTTTGCATCATCTGCAAAGAAGTTCATATAACATTCTACACCTTCATCCATGTCATTTATATATATATATATATAGCAAACATTATCGGAGCTAATACTGAACCTTGTGGGACTCCACTTATCATTTCTTCCCAGGTCAAGTTTTTATCTCTAAGTACCACCCTCATTTTTCTCCCATGCAAGAAATCTTCCATTTCAATAATTTTCCTTGTACACCTCCTGTTGTTTCGAGTTTTCTTAATAGCTTTTTTTGTGGTATTTATCAAACATCTTTTGTAAATCCAGGAATGCACAATCTGCCCATCCATCCCTTTCTTGCATTATATCTATTAACCTTGAATAAAAACAAATCAAGTTTGTGACACATGATCTTCCATGTCTTAATCCAAATTGTTTTGGATTTGGTGTACTGTTTTCTTCCAGATGTTTAGTCCATCTATTTTTGATGATTTTTTCACATATTTTAGCTATTGTGCTTGTAAGGGAGACCAGTCTATAGTTTGTTCGGTCTTCCTTATCTCCCCCTTTATATACTGGCACAATATTGGCATTTTTCCAAGTTCTTTTATAAAGTCCAAGGAAGCCCTATTGTCTTTGTAACAGCACTTATTAACATCACCTGGAGTTGGAGAACACCCGGTCTATAACGTAAAAACCATCATCTAAATGACAGTGACTGGAATGGACAGACGACAATGTGGCATCTGGACTGTATCCTAGCGCCTTCATTAATCATCAGAATTGCTTGTAGTAATTTTTTTTTTTTTTTTTTTTACTTATTTCTGCCAAGAAAATTGTTTATTACCTATGTATTATAATTTACAAAACTAATATTTAATTCTTTAATGCTATATTGTGTAGGTGTGCACAACAAAAATAATACCCGGATGTTGACAGCCTGATTATTATTGTACCCCAGGCAATTAACAGACAATGGCAGAACCCCATGTTCTCTCATAAAGTCCAAGGAAGCCCTATTGTCTTTGAAACAGCACTTATTAATGTCACCTGGAGTTGGAGAACACCCAGTGCACAAAGTGAAAGCCATCATCTGACAGTGACTGGACTGGATAGACAACAACATGGCGTCTTGCTCCTATGCACACAGCTTTGTTCAGTAGTATATTTGCTTTTAGCAAGGTTTTTTGTTATTTATTTCCACCAAGAAAAACATATGTTACATTGATGTATTATAATTAATAAAATCAATAATTAGTTTTCTAATGCTGTATTGCATAGGTGTGCACTTCCAAAAAAAATACCAACCCATTGTTTAGTCTTTCTTTATATGATTTATCAGCCAGACTGGGAACCAGTTTGGTTTTTGACCTTAGCATTTTCTCAATCTTGTTTATATACTTCACTCTTTGTCAGGACCATACCATTGACACATATTTCAGTCTTGAGTAACTCAGAATTTTGATTTTTTTTTTTTTTTTTTTTTTTTATCATCTCATTCTCTCCATCTATATTGTGGAAAACCACATTAATCTTCTGTACTAATCCATACATCTCTCCCACAATACTGCTGATTTGTCTGCCATGTGAAAGGATGTCTTTTATTGACACTTCCATATTTTTCTTTTCTTTTGTTTTTGTAATGATTCACTTCCCAAGGAATCGTAACGGTCAATTTATAGTTTCACCCAACCATAGATTTTGATATGTGGCTTATGTGTTTCTGGTGAGAAATGTTGTGATATGAACGATGGTGTACATCATTTCCGTCGCAAATGTGTACTTTTGAAGTAATTAAGTATTGAAGTTATGCACTTATGCCTACATCTCCCGAACGATCTGGGGGGACGTGTGGGAAATCGGGGTTTTTGGGTGGGGAAGACTAATAAATGGAGTAATGCGCATTGCCAAACAGGTGTAAAAGGAATAAGACTAAAGAAACCCATAAAAACAAAAATATCCCATATCGGCGGGTACCGCACGCGGCGCCATGTTTGTTTACTAACGATTGTAAATTTTTGTGACCAGAAGTGCTAGATTAGCCGCTCGCGCAAGACTTGGTAACCATAAAGTAAAGTAACCTAACCTAACGGAGGTAACGTTAGTTTACGGTTAGGAAGTCCTGTGCTGCTGGAGTGGACTTCGCTAAGTGTGACACATCTAGCGAGACATTGTTCAATTCGTTGGTAAACACAAAGATGGCTACCGCTGGACTCCGGCCATAGAATGTGATTTTTCATTTTTCTTTATATTTTTTAAATGTTTTTGTTCATTTTATAACTGTTTTGCAATGCACATTACTTCATTTATTAGTCTTCCCCACCCACAAACCCTGATTTCCCACACGTCCCCCAGATCGTTCGGGAGATGTAGGCATAAGTGCATAAATTCAATACTTAATTACTTCAAAAGTACGCATTTGCGATGGATATGATGTACACCATCATTCATATCACAACATTTCTCACCAGAAACACATAAGCCACATATCAAATTCTATGGTTGGGTGAAACTATAAATTGTCCATAGTAACTATTATAGTTTAAAGATGGTCTTTTCAACTTTTGAAGCTATCGCCCATTCCCACTCACGATTTTTACAAGTGTGAACATGTTGGCATAGGTTGTGTGTATTTACTTAATTGTAGTATATAGGAAACGAGCAATATTCGTTAGGTCCTGTCTCCTACGTTCAAAATATACGTAGCCAGATGTATACTACTGGAGTTATGTATGCTTCCTTGAGTTGATATCATTCACGTACCCATGGCGATATTGACGTCACTATAGTCGTCCCCATCTACTAAATATAATATTATTCCCTTGCACACATACATACCCAACAAATGTGAATAAAAAGCTGGCTTCGTATAGATTTGTATTTTGCTTCTCGAAATATCCAAAAGAATACTGGGTGTGTGCAAGTTCGTGTTTTTCTTCAGACTGGAGAAAAACACGAGAACTTTCACACACCCAGTATTCAGACTTCAGTTCTGTCAAAATTACAGAATCTCGTTTATCCCCCTTTTCCTTTTGTAAAAAGTTTTCTTATGGTAATTTTTAACCTATCAGTATAATTAAAAATATCCACCTCACGGTGTATAATCACTCTTATTTCAATTAAAATAAAAAAAAATCAGTGACAACACCTGCAGTCTCCTGATAACAGCTGCTGACTTGTTTGTAAACATGAGGTGAGGAGGACAAAGTCTAGTGTTTTCGACTAGCTGTCCTCAAGGCAGCCACAAAATCTTTAGCGCTCACGAGTTTTCGCTAACATTAGCTCACTTTAACGCATTAAAGGTCCAAGAATAAGAAATACTGCATTTATTTAGTGCATATCCTATGCGCATATGCTATATTTTGTACGTAAAACGTTGTAGTATTGTTTATCATATATGAAAAATGTGTACAAGTATGAAACATTATTTGGTAAAAACTCGTTAAAATTGAACGATTATCATCATTATGTGGTTACTATGAGGACGTCTTATTATGTGCCTTGGTAAGGTAAACTTGGTGTGCAGGGATGTGGAGAAGGCATTTGACTGGCATGAAGGCTACATGTACAAACTGCATCACTACTTCGACTTTGCCTTGCCAGTCCCGGCTACAGGTTACACAGAATAAGATAATTAGATTCATACCTAACCTACCTCAACGTAGTCATATTGGTATTGAAGAATTTAGAAAGGTAGGAATGTTACCAGTAAAATATCGTGTCCAGCAGCTGAAACTAAACCAGGTTTACAATGTCATTCATAATTCTGCTCCCTCATATGTGAGCTGTAATTTTACATTATCGGCTGAGAACCGAACCCGGAACCACTGATCTATATAACACCTGGATAGCGTATACGGGCCGTGGGCTGCCCCAGGAGTGAGGCCAGCGGGCGGGACATGGCCGCCATAATGGAAGTACCAAAACAGCTAGTGTGAACCGCTCCGCCGGTCATTATAAAACCATTTTTAGATCAGTGTCATGGGAGCTGTCGTGATACTCTCGTGGCCTGTGATCCAAGCATGATTGGGTATATAATGGCCACACAATTCGTCGCTGCTGGGCCCTCCATATACATACATACATACGTACGTACATACGTATACAAGGTGTATATCAAAATAGCATCATCACAATAAAACAATATATTGATATTCATTACCTCTGGCAGAAATACCATTTATATACATAAACTTGTGCATGTACAGTATATGGATGAGTTGGCACTGACAAATTATAATTCCAGTATATATTATAACTTCAAGGGAATGTTACACAGACAACAAATGGGATAATGATATATAGTCAAAATATTATAGGGATAATAATATATCTATACTAGCATTTAACGGAATAAATATCCCTATAACATTTGATTACTGTACTGCTTATCGTTATTGGTGCTTGAATAAAACAAGTTTTGATAACTCCTTCCTCACTTTGACACCGTTTACTTTTTGAGAATACAATTTGGAGATATGATGGAGCCTGATTTTGCAGAAGCACGTGACGATACACTTGATCAAATTGACGATGAGGTTAGAATCCGGGGTTGTGTCGAACATGTGGAAAGATAGAGAAATTGCCATATCTATGATCTAAATTGTTTCAAATAGTAAAATATCGCATTAAAGTGGTGAACATGTAAGGGGCCATTCAAAGAGTATGGTAGATGCGATGCGTTACGAGGATGTGGGGGTGTTTTCAACAGTGCTACGCAACGCTAATAATGGTTATTTATATTCATTTATTAATTTATGTCATAAATTATGCACTGAAATAGCATATCCTTAACAGATCGAGCAATAAATATCGAGCAAAAAAATCCAAAAACATCATACCATGTTTCATTCTTTGATGCAATCGTAAACAATTTCACACAGGACAAATAAAAATGAGTATGTTTTGGTGAGAAGTCAAGGGGGAGGGGTGTTTGGCGGATCTGGCCTACACTTGATGGGGGTGCGAGTTGTAATTAGTTGTAATCAGTGTTATGTAATACAGGGAGATGTAACACCCAGTGTTACGCAATATTACATGAGGTGGGGGGTGTCGAATTTCACCAGAAAAAACGTTACATAATTTTTGAACGGGCCCCGAATAGTAATTCAGCCCATCTAATATGAATTCCTCACACTTCACAATATGGCATATCGAGCTGTATGAAATTGGTATTCTAGAGACTTAGTATATGAAAGCATGCATAACAGATTATACAGTATTACTTTTACCATTTAGATAGAGTGGCCTATCATTTTTGTTTCTATATACAAAAATATTATATAAAGCATTTTGTAAGGACTCGACACCCCTTAGTTACCACAAGCCGGTTGTTCTAACCCCTCTCAGGAATGTCGAGTTACCGATATGTCATTTTCATTATTAATCATTTTATTTACCACTTGGTGTCTTCTCCGTCTTGAGTATTGGTTCTGGTGTATTACCCATCTATAGTTCCTATGCATGGGGATCATATAATATATGTATCGTGCAACATTTTCACTTCAGTTAAGGTGAAGTTGTACTTCCCATAGACCCTTGGCAACGAGAGGCCAAAGGTCACTAGGCGTTCGGCACCAAGGAGGCCCCTCTGGCGCCAAAACAGGCAGTGTTGGCGTGGTTGAGTTCAAGTTGAGGACAAGACAAGTCCGAGACAAGAAATGTAATTGACCAAAGTGTTAGTGATTAGTGACTAGGGGATGATATGAATTCACCCCAATCACAGACCTCATATAAATCATGTGTGAAGTGCATATACGACGAAGCGTGTCTTAAACCAGTGAGGGGATTCTGTGAGAGAACCATTTCCCCTCAGCATACCTATATCCTTTCCCATCCCCATACTCACCCTCCATGCCACGCCCGAAGTTCGTTACGCACATCACCGTCATTAACCAGAACAAGACGAAGAAGATTTCCAAGTGGCCCCAAGGCCACGGTAAGTCACAAATTTAGTTCAATGAAATATTCAAACCAATATGAATAATGGAAATAATTACATATTCATAAAGATACATGATGCTTTGTGATGCCATTATACGTTTCAGGGTTCGATGAGTTCCCTGCTGTTCACAGGTACGTAGTTTTGGAGTGTTGAAAGTTGTATACAAAGTTCACGCAGAGTATCCCAGTATTAACTCGGTGGGACGGTCACCTAGATTAACTTATACCGTCAACATTCGTATTAAAAGAGATGGGAAATCTGTTGGAAGTCATAATATTCTCCACAACCCTTTCCTAACAATAATAGTGCATGTAATCAGAAAATGTAAACATGATGAATATTTAAAGGGGGGGCTGACACTCCACCAGCCGACGCAGTTCATATTCGCTAAGGTGGCTGCATAGGCGGCACACAAGACCCTCAGATGTTGTCGAAGGCCTTCTCCTCAGAAAAGCAGTTGCGGGGCAATGCTGGAGGTAATGCTTAAGGGTGGTTGCAATGGTGGTATGTTCTTTCTTCAGGTGTTGGATTTCTTTTTATTTGCCAGAAACAACGGTCCTCCAGTCGCAGACGGAAGAGCAGAGTTTCCACTTTTCTTGGTGTGGAGCGAGGAAGTACAAGGGGCTCGTAGTCTGTGACTGCCCTGTATCACCTCGCCCTTTCTGATACCTCTGCCTCCAGTCTGTGCTGAAGGAACCGTTGTACCTGGTTAAGAGTCCTGGTGCATATGCGCAACTGATTTCTGGTAAGAGGGACGACAACATCGACTTCGGGTCCTTGGCGCGCCGCTTCTGCTGCGGCATCGCCTAGCTCGTTTCCTGGGACGCCTACATGGCTCGGCACCCAGTTGAGCGTAACACTCCTGCCTTGCTGATGTGGCTTCAGCAGGAGTGCTAGGATGGAGGTCAGTAGGCGTACATTGTCGCTGGGCTGTGTCGTATCTAAGCTGCCTAGCAGAGACTGAGTCCGTGTGGATCACCACAGGACCAGTTCGAGATATTAGAGCATGCTCTCACGCTCCTTGAACCGCTATGGCCTCAGCTTGGAAAGTGGACGCATGATCAGATACTCTCCTGCCAAAGGTCAAACCATCAGTCACAAAAGCAGCCCCGCACTACGAGGCCTGTTGGGGTCCACGGAACCATCCGTATAATAGACCCCCATTCCAGGTTCCGACATTGCGCGGATGCCTTGTAGGGCCTGCGCTCGTACTCTTTCTTGGTCACATAACTTCTTCTTACTGCGAAGCTTAGTGACAACGAAGGTTGCAGGTACCGACAGCCCATGGAGGTGAGATTGAAGGAGTCCAAGAGTCTAGCCGCTTGAGATAGCCAGGTACCGCTGTGGATAAGATTACCAACCCGTTCCAGAGCTATCACAAGGCTCTGAATCAGCTCAGTTATCCTGGGGCTCTGGACTATCTTGGCAAGAAAGTCAACCTCCAGCCTTCTGACCCGTGGTGCTAATGAAGGCAATGAAGCCTCCATCTGGAGGTTAACAGTCTTAGTCCAAGTTTGAGCTCCAAGGGTAGTCCTTGCTGCGGCATTTTGACAAGGCTCTAGGTCTTCAAGCTTGGCAGTCGCCACAGTTATGAGAGCCGGGGCAGCGTAGTCCACCAAACTGCGGACTGCTTGCACATAGAATGTGCGAAGGACCTAGTGCGTGGCACCAAGTGCCTTCCCCATCATTGCTTTCATGACTGTGGTTCTCGCCTTCAGCCTCTCCTTGAGATAGGCTAGTTCCTTCTGAAAGGTGAGCTTCCCATCAATCCAGTCCCCCAGGTACTGAAACTGATGGACCCAGTCCAGCCTAAGGCCCTGGATGGTGAGATGCTCCCCCTCACTCCAGAGTCCTAACGCCATGGCTTTCGATTTGGTAGGGGAGATCTTTAACCCTAACCTGCAACATTCTGTCGCTACGGCACTTAAGCAGCGCTGGGCCCTGCTGAAGCACCACCCCCTTCCAGTAATTATAAGCGCAAGGTCATCTGCATAAGAGATAACCTTCCACCAATTGGGTAGAGGTAGTTCCAGAATGTTGGAGACGAGCACATTGAACAGAGTGGGACTGAGGACCCCCCCCCCCCCTGTGGAGTGCCATTCTCCAGCATTCTGGCCTCTGATATGTGACCCTGAAAGCGTACTTTCGCAGACCGGTGACTGAGATAGTCAGCAATCCAATAAAGCAGCTTGCCTTTTACACCCTTGCGAGCAAGGGTGTCTAATATCACAAGTGGACTGGTCAGCTCAAACGCCTTTTCCAAATCCAAAAAGACCACGATGGACGGTGTGCCACTGACAGCATTGAGGAGTGTCGCTATACTGTTTGCTGTGCCAGTGCCCTTGCAATAAGCATGTATATGCTCATGCATTGGGCCCAGTTTCCACAGCAGCCTGTTTAGCACCATCCTCTCCGCTGTCTGGTTAGCGGGGGAGTGCTTACCGACCCCCGCGTCTGGAGTTTCCCGACCAGCTACAAGGTTGTGTACACTTGAGCGCCTTGTTTCCGAAACGGGTATGGTACCAGCAGGAGCCACTATCCTGTCCCGGAACGGTGCTTCGTGGTGTCTGATGGCGTTACTTTTCGTCCAAAAACCGACTCAGCAATTTCCTCATGCCGTAGCTGCTGCACACTTTGGTCGTTGGCATTGTACGATGAAAGCGTGGTTCCACTCACTGCACTGATGTCTGAGGGACAGCTGGTTGGGGGGTTGTACCCGTGAATCCCGCGATCACTAGCATCTGGTTTCTCACTGCGCACTTCACTTATATTATGTACCGCATCGTCACTGTAAATGATGCTCCTCGCAGGGAGCGTGGCGTGTGTCGTAGCTTGTAGGCTATGGCGCTGGTACATCCTGTCGGCGATGGAGCAGTAGGTTTCGTCGTCCTTGTCGGCAGCTAGGGCTTCCAGATTTAACTGGAGGGCCTCCGGCATCTTGGCGAGGTGTAATGACCGGAGGAGTTCCTTGGGCAACTTCACCTTTGCCCGTGCGTTAAGGGTGGCAATTCTCCTGAAGAGTTGAGATGGTCGGTCGTCTCCGAGTTCGCTGTGCTGGATTTCCTTGTACAGCTCGTTATCGGGCCTGGCGTAGTGTTTCCTCAAGGCAGTCTTGAGGGCTTCACACTTATCTTCCGCCGGTGGTGAACTGACGACGTCACGGACGAGAGCAATGACGTCCGTCGGTAGCGCGGCGATGTATGCTCCGAAGGCTTGTTTGTCCGGCACGTTGGTCTGGGTGGCTAAGTACGCTTCGGTGTGAACTAGCCAGCTCTCCAAGTCATGGGAGAAACTTGGAAGTTTAACCTGTGAGTTTGCCATCTTCCTGGTTGTCCTCACTCGGGGTCACCACTTTGTTGTGATATGGTTCGGACAAGCCAGGGAAAGGAAACTCACGGTAACTCTACGCATTCGGTTTTTATTTATCTCGTAAAGGGATGAGCTTGAGAGCAGAGGAGAACTTGAAGCTTGGTGATGACTGCTGCTTGTGGAGGAGAGCTGCTTAAAGAGAAGAGCTGCTTGAAGATGTCGTGTCCTGGAGTGAACTGAATTCTGAATTCTGAATTCCTAGGAAAGACCACCCGCTTGCGCGGGATCGGTTTTTGTGGGAGGGGAAGAATGTCTGTAAGAAAATGAAAAGATGGTAGTGTATAAAAGAGGGCTATTGCCACCGGGCGAATTAGCGAGCGATTAGGGGCTGCTGGTGGTCGTGGCTCGGGAGAAATGGACTGGGAACTTGGACGACGGCGCCGACGCCGGGATTAGGATCACCAAAAGTTTAGAAAATGGTAGGAGGCGTAGTAGTAGAGAAAGGTGGAAAAACGGAAAAATCTTTAGTGGGAGGTAAACTGAAATGGGAAGATGTAGTATAAGAGAAAGTTAGAAAGGAAGCGAATTTTAGTCGAAGAAAAAGTAAGTGTAGATGTTTATGCATGTGTCGTGGCTATGTTCGTGAGGGGTGTGTGTGTGTGTATCTTACGGGAAGTGAGTAGTAGAGTTCACTTCCCGCGCGTAGAGCGCGTTCCTGATAAGCCACAGGTGGGGCCTGAGTAGCCTGCTTTTCCCCAGGTTGGGTTTGAGATTCTTGTAGAGTTGATTCAGTGGCGGTGCGAGGGGGGGCAGGCGGGCGGGTGTTGTATTATCTCTCTCCTTCCAATCACAACTCTGAAAGCAGAGAATTACGTGATTGGGAAATGTGTGTAAATGTCAGAAGTGTAAACTCGCTCGCCAGCGTCAGCGAAGAGGCCAGCGTTAGGTTGCGGGCCGGTTGGACAGAGAGGGGTCCCAATTCCTCTCCGTCGACCAGCCCGCGAGCAGATGAGGGTTCTGAGTGATAGTTGGGTTGGGCCTCTGCTAAGCCAGCGAGCAAGTGTGCGTGTGCCTCTTTTCTTCCAAGCACTACTCTGAAAACAGAGAATTACGTGACTTGGGAAATATGTGTATTTGTCTCGGTGTAAACCCGCCTGCCGACGTCAACGAAGAGGTCGGCCTGTGCCAGACCGGCAGCAGTAAAGGAGATATATCTCCTCGCCACCACCGGCCGGCGAAGATTCCTGGGCGTTTGTTGAGAGAGCTGGAGTGGAGAGACGTCCGACCTCTAGGAGCGCTGAGTTGATTCTCTGAGTTGATTCTGCCGAGTGAACTGATCTCTCGGCTTGGTCCCCCTCCTTATAAAGGAGGCTGGTGCGTCTTACCGAGACAACCAGTATTCTCCAGCAAGTCGCCTCGGGCACAACATTTCCAAGCTTCTGCAAGTGGCCCTTCACACTCAGTCCACGACACTTGAAGGCCTCGCCCTGTATCTTCCCTCCTGTGGCCCTTCGCTCTCGGCCCACGACACTTAAAGAGGATCTCACCCCGGACCTTCCCTCTGCGAGCCCTCGTCCGTGACCTCCGAGCCTAGTATTCATTAAATCTTGTGCCTTAGTGTTATTGTGAGTTTCATTTCCCTGGCTTATCCGAACCTAACCACAACAAAGTGGTGACCCCGAGTGAGGACAACCAGGAAGATGGCAGGCTCACAGGTTAATTTTCCAAGTTTCTCCCATGACTTGGAGAGCTGGCTAGTTCACGCCGAGGCATACTTAGCCACCTAGACCAACGTGCCGGACCAGCAAACCTTCGGAGCGTACACTGACGGACGTCATTGCTCTCGTCCGTGACGTCGTCAGTTCACCACCGAAGGAAAACAAGTGTGCAGCCCTCAAAACTGCCTTGAGGAAACACTACACTAGGCCCAATGACGAGCTGTACAAGGAAATCCAGCACAGCGAACTCGGAGACGACCATCACAACTCTTCAGGAGAATTGCCACTCTTAACGCACGGGCAAAGGTGAAGTTGCCCAAGGAACTTCTCCGGTCATTACACTTCGCCAAGATGCCGGACGCCCTCCACTTAAATCTGGAAGCCCTAGCTGCATCTCAAGGACTTATGTATGATTGTAGGTTAAAGCTAAGGGATAGCGAGCAAAAAGTCAGGTAGAAAGTAAGCTCTGAGCCTTGATGGGTGGCGGGGAGTACAACAGTTTCCCCCCATTACTATGTTAACCCCTTTTCCACTGTTCAAGTGGCGGATCTGTGTTTAGGCAACGTCCAGGGTCACTATGGGAAATTGGAGTGTTTAATCTTTGAAGAGTATGCTAAGATAAAAGGTAAATTTTGTAAGGTAGCCAGCCAATAGCCATACTGGCCCATATACAGTATCTACACTTGTTGCAGGCTTGCAGCATCTGACAGTGACTTTATATGGTCAATTACTTGTTTATTTTTATACTCTGTCTAATGCCTCTTTGAATAAGATAGATGCACATATGTGGAGGGATAACATACTTGCACCTGTTTTTATATACTAAATATTTAATATCTGAACAAATTTGGACGAGATTAAAAACAAAACAAAAAATAAAAACAAGTTTTTTATATAAAAAAACGCGATTAATTTTTTTTTTCATCACAGTTAACATAATTGGATCACAAGCCCTCTGCTGAATAAATTAAAATAATTTATTTAATAATAGGGTTATAACATAACTTATAAGAATACGAGTTAGTTTTGGTTAGTTTGTCACTGCACTCAAAACCACTCACAGCTTGAAGCTGTTTGTTGGTCTACTATCGACCACTACGTGAACGGATTCCTGCGTTCTTTCTCTCTCTCCTCTGCAACGTATATTAATCGTATTACTTGTCAAATAAGATAGATGTCATTAGTAAGTTAAGAAAAATGTGTCGTCTGCTACACCATTTTGAGTATTTCGCTGTTTGTCACATTTTAAAGGTAGTTACTATTTAGCAAAAAAAAAAAAAAAAAGCATGTAAATGAACAGACACGAAAATGTAATAATAATAAAAAAAAGAATACCGGGCAAGTTGCTATTCTTGTCCGATTTTTTTTTTAAACTGTGCCAAAACTAAGTGGGACAACTGTACATTGTAAAATAAATAAAACACATCAAAACATTAAACCACAGAAAATGGAAGTGCCCTAACACCATAGAAAACCTTGAGTGGTATACTGATTTATTTGATATTCTACATACATGCATACGTATACCATGGCTTTTTTCCCCTTACAAGGAAGGTAGCCAAAAAGAAAAAGGCATAAAAACATTCCCACCCATTCCATCCCCGAATACACTCCACACCCCTCCACCCTCCCTCTCATCTTAGCACCTCCTGGATGACGGGTCATCCCTGCACCCTGCCCACTGCCAGTGTCGCAAGACATAGAAAACAGAAAAAAATTATTGTAATATGGTTCTTTTCCTTGCCGAGTTATTTTAAAACAAAATATAAAAAAACGCAAAGATTTTTTTTTTGTCAAGGTTTAAAAAAAAAAAAAAACACGTTTTTTTTTTAGTTACATCTCTTGTCGTGGTTACCCAAAATGATTTCTCTGCAGTGTTAGTGATTTAACAAGAGAAAATAAAAACTATTTCGAGACTAATGTCGACTCGAAAGCAAACAAATCTAGGGGCGCTGTAGTGTTCTGGTATGGAGGTCAACCAAGGAATGAAATCAAAGCATTATCTTTCCTCTTTATTGGATGAATCAGGCGAGAATGTGGCGAGCCTGAGGCCTGGAGCTGGAGTTCTTCAATCCGATGTTAGGAGACGGAGGTCTCGGGCTTGTAGATCCTTCATCCGATGCTAGTTGTTGCCGCTGCTGGTGAAGCTGTTCTATGGACTGTCTAGGACAGACCACCTTCTCACGCGGTATCTGTAGTTCACCATTGTCTTGGATCACGTGTTGGACTCGTGACTGACAGTTATTAACCTCCAGGATGAGAGCTCAGAGCTCGTATGACCGATCTGTGGGTAATAATGTGACCTTACACACACACACACCCTAACTCACCGCCCACGAGAGTTGGAGTAACACCCCACAGCGCAGCGATACTAAAGACGTCTGTATGAAAATGAAAAGATAGTTGTAGAGATAAGGTGAAAGCAGTTATTAAAATGAGAACAGGTAAGACACATGGGTTATATGCGTGTCTAAAAAAGGGAGGTACAGTGATGGATTGGCTGGTGAAGTCGTTTAATGTTTGTCTAAAAGAGGGTAGAGTGCCAGAGGACTGGAGGAGTGTTGTATAGTTCTGCTTTATAAGGGAAATGGGGACATGTGCAAGTGTAGTAGTTTCAGAGGGATCAGTTTGTTAAGTGTAGTTGGGAAGGCTTATGGGTTTTGATTGTGAAGATTAGGAGGAACAGAGGGAGTAATTGGTGAAGAACAGTGTGGGTTTAGGACAGGTAGAGGTTGTGTGGATCAGATTTTTATGGTAAGGCAGATATGTGAGAAAGCTTTAGGAAAAGGTAAGGATGGATGTTTTTTTGGACCTTCATGGATTTGGAAAAAAATTATGACAAGGTAGACAGGAAGGCACTGTGGGAGGTATTGCAGGTATAAGGGATGGGAAGAAAGCTATTAAGAGCAGTCAAGAGTTTTTACCAGTGTAGTAGAGCCTGTGTTAGAATTAGAAATGGAGAGAGTGGTTTGAGAGGTGGGACTTTGCCAGGGATATGTCAAATTGCCATGGCTGTTCAATTTATACATAGATAGGGTGATGTGGGAGTTAAGTGCAAGAGTAATGGGCCAGGGATTGGAGATGATTGAAGAAAATTGAGAAAAATGGGATATGCCAGTTGTTGTTTGCTGATGACACCACACTTGTAGCAGGATCAGAGGAGGGATTAAAGAAGTTAATGACAGAGTTTGGGAAGGTTTGCAAAAGAAGGAAGTTGCAGATAATTGTGGGTTAAATTTAGGTGATGAGTTGTACAATGAGAGAGGATGGCAGCAAATTGGAAGTATTAACGGAGACTGGAGGAATTGGATAGCTTTAGATACTTGGGGCAAATGTGATGGGAAATGGAGAGGTGGAGGTAGAATGTAGATTGAGAAAAACAAGTAAATGCCTTGGGGGGATTAAAAAATGTAATGAACAATAGATATTTGGGAAGGGATGCTAAGAGGAGATTGTATGAAGGGCTGATTGTGCCAACAGCATTGTATAGGGCAGAAACATGGAACATAAGAGGAAGACAGGACGAGTTTAAATGTGTTTGAGATGACATACGTGAGAAGTATGGTAGATGTTACTAGGTTGGATAGAGTGAGAAACAAGGTGAGGAGGACAGCAGGGGTGGAAAGGGAGTTGTTGTTGTTGTCGTTCCCTAGACTGTCTGTCCGAGCAGTCCCGTCTCCCCAAGGAATGCCATAGCCGAAACTGGGTTTTCCCACAAATCCTTTATAGAGCGTATGTTGTGTTGTTTGCGTGCATGATTGTGTATAATGCAGTCTTCCATTATGTGTTGTATGGTATGGGGTGAAGTGTTACATCCTGGGCAGCTGTTCACAATGCGGTCATCCAGCCTCTTCTGGTAGCTTAGAAGTGCTGGGTGGTGACCGCACCGCAGTCTGGCCAAGTGGACTCTGTCCTTTCGTGCGAGAGAGGATTCAGAAGGGTGGATATCAGGGGGTCTGGCATGCAGCAGTGTGTTGTCTTTCAGTGTGTTAATGGAGCGGTGAGTGATATGATTATGAATATGTTTCTGGAGGCTGGTATTTGGTGGTTGTGGAGGAAGAGAAGAGAGTATCTGTGCGTGATAAAGGTCTTTGGGTGTTGTTTTAATGTTTCTTGGTGTGTGTGGGTGTTCTGCTATGTAGTGTAGCGGGTGTAATGTGTTTGTGGTGGCTGCGGCAAGTGTTTGTGTGCCTCTTATGTCGAGGTGGTCCTTGACTTTGAGGACTTTTGTTTCATGGTGTAAATGGTCTGTAGGTGTTGTATTTGTGCAGCCTGTAATTTTTTTAGGGCTTTGTTTTGTATGATTTGAAGGGTGTTGTGGTGTGTCTCACTGAGATTAGGAGCCCATGCAGGACTCGCATAATTCAACACTGAGCGTATGCATTGTTTGTATATTGTTATATTAGTTTCTTTGTTTTGTCCAAATGTTGTTCCAGTGATTGACTTAAGTGCGTTAAGTCTGGGTGTGCATTTGTTTTTTATGTTTGTGATGTGCTGTTTGAAAGACATGGATGTATCGTATGTTACACCAAGAATTTTCGGTGTGTTTGTGTGTGGTATTAGAGTGTTGTTGATGTAGAGATGAGTTATGTATTTGTGTTCTTTTGTCCAGTTGGTGAGAAGTGTTGCTGTAGATTTGGTTGGAGCTATTTTGAGTCTGTTTGTGATGAACCATGTGTTGAGTGTGTCAAGGTATGGCTGGATTATTTCTGCAGCTTTGTCTGTGTTACGATGTGTGCATGTGATTGTTATGTCGTCTGCGTAGGAAGAGATTTGTATTTCTGAGGTGTCTGGCGTGGGTAAGTCATGCATGTATAGATTAAATAGTGTGGGGGATAGAACTGAGCCCTGTGGTACTCCGTTCTTAATGTTTCTGATGTGAGATGATTGGCCATTATATGACACGTAAGCATTCCTACCTGCCAGATAATTGGCCAGCCATCTTTTGGTGTTATTGTGCATGTCTGTGTTATATATTTTATTTGTTAGGTTGTGGCGGGGGATAGCATCAAAAGCTTTACTAATGTCTAATGTTATAAGAAGTGTTCTTTGGTGGGGCCTATCTGAATTGATGCCATCTAAAATTCTTTGTGTGAGGTTTGTCAGAAGAGTGTTTGTGGAGTGTAGCGGCCTAAAACCGTGTTGTGAGTCAGCAAGGGGAATATGTGGTGTGACAAGTTTAAGTATTAGGCTATCAATGACTTTAGAGCGGGTGCAGAGAAGTGTGATTGGACGGTGCGATGTTGGGATTGTTGGATCTTTGTTCGGTTTTGGAATGGTGATTATTTTACCATGCTTCCAGATGTCGGGTATAGTGTTGTGTGAATAGCTGTAGTTTGCAATGTTTGTGAGTGCGTGTATACCTTGTGGTCCAATGTGTTTTAGGTGGATGTTGCTTATGTTATCAGGGCCACAGGCAGATGAGTGCTTGAGACTATGTATTATGAGTTTTGTCTGACTGTCTATGAAGGGTATATAGTCTGAGTCTGTGGGAAAGTCTTTCTTACGTCGAATGGTGCGTCGGTCGTCAGGGTGAGAAGTGAGATGGCTTGTCTGTGCAAAATGACGTATGAGAGCGTTTGCTTGTTGTCTGTTTGAGGGTAGATTATCTGTTGTTGTGATTATTGCTGCGTGAGAGCGTGTAGTGTTACTGTTGGATAGTGTAATGCTGTTGAGTGTTTTGTACAATTTGCTGGTGTTTGTTTTGTGATCAAGTGTATTGATAAAGTTTTGCCAATTTTGTGTTTTTTGTTCATGTATTTTATTGGCAATCACAGTGTTTAGTGTTTGTATTTGGTCTGCTATGTTTTGAGGGATAGGTGTGGGGGTACCGTGTTTAAGTGTGTCACGTTGTCTGATGGCTTTGGATTTCTGGTGTGAAGTTGGGGTTGTGTGATTTTCTGTTGCCTCTAGGGATGTATCTCTTGTCTGCAATTTGTATGATTGTAATAAAAGTGTGCACAGCATTGTTTATGTTTGTGATTGGTGTACTGTTAAGTGTTTCAAAATGTTGTTCTGTCTCTTCAGTAAAAGCTTCCCAGTTAGCTCTCTTGTAATTGGTGTAAGTGTGTCTGTGGCCGACTGGGGTGCATCTTGTTTTGGTGGTGATGATGATTGGAAGGTGGTCAGAGCCAAGGGCTCCGACCACTCTCCATGATGTTGTTGGGGTTAGGCAGGGGGAGCAGAAGGTGATATCAGGAGAGGAGGGAGTGTAGAGGGCTTGGTGTGGGATATGTGTATGATTATGTGTGTTGTTCATGATAGTCAATGTGTCAAACTGAGTCTGTATATCAAGCCCTCTGTCTGTCAGGTTTGTCGACATACCAGGCAGACGACTTGGCGTTGAAGTCACCACCCATGATCAGGTTGGGGATTGAGGCTAGTTGGCTAAAATGAGGCCTGAAGGTGTCTGGAACTGTGGGGGATGATTGGGGGGGAATGTACATGTTAACTATTGTCAGTGTTGATTTGTTGCCTGTGCGGATTCGAATGGATTGGATTTCTGTTGTGTTATCTGTGGTAGGGAGGAGAATTTTGGTTGTGGCACTTGTGTCCACAAAACAGATGGAGTGGTGGATCAGGGTGATGAGTCCACCGCCATAGCCGTCAGTCCGGTCTTGTCTGATGGTGGTGTAATTATGAAATGATGGTGTTTTGTGTAAGTGTCTTAGTTTTGTTTCTTGTAAAATCGCAATGTGTATGTTGTGTTGTTTAAGAAAGTGTTCAAGTTCATGTTTTTTCGTGTTAATACCGTCAATGTTGTGTTGTAATATGTTGATGTGTGTTTTGTATGTGTTGTATGTTGCCGTTTGGGGTTGAGGTTGGGGTGGTAGTGGGGAAGGTGTAGGATCTGGGTCAGAGGTGGGGGAAAGGAGAGATTGGGGACAAAGGAAGGAGAGTACTAATCGGGGGTAAGGGCAGAGGGAAATTGTGAGTGGGTGAGGGTGCTGGCTGTGGTTGGGGAGGTGGGAGTGGAGTTATTGGAGGGCAGGTAGAACATGTCCAAGTGTTTGTGTATTGGTTTGTGTCAGCAAGTGTTGTACAAGTGAGGTGGGCCCAGTTTTTGCACATATTGCACTGAACTGAGCCCTTTGTCTGTCTGCTCGAAGTAATGGGTTTAGAGCATGTTGGGCATGTGTATTTTGTGGTGGGCCCAGGATTGCTCTCTACATCTCCAGCTAAAAGTAGAAGAGGAGGAGTTGGGAGATAGGGTTGATGAAAGAGTATTGGGATAGTTTGGACACATGGGAAGAACGAGTGAAGAGACATTAGTCAAAGAGGTGTGGAAGGCAGAGGTGGAGGAAGTGAACATGAGGGAACTAAGGATGAGATGGATGGATGATATAAAAGGGGCATTGGTAAAGAGGGGAATATCTGTTGTGGAAGGGAAAAGACAGTAGAGGTGAATGGAGAATGGTTGTGTATGGATGATACTGATACATGGGAGTGGGTGGGGGATGGGTGTGGTGCATGTGTAAATTATATTTTGATACAGCCCAAAGGGATTTCTCCTTGTCCTTTCTTTTCTGCACAATGGGACAAAGTGGGAGGGTGGCCTTGCTGTGGATGTGCTGCATTGCTTTTGACCCAGGGCAGTGAGCGAGATGCAGGGATAACCATTCATCCAGGAACCAAAAATAGAGGTAGAGGTGAATGGGAATGGAGTATGTGAGGATGAAATGGGTGGGAGAGGATTTATGACTTTGACTTCAGCTACCTACCTTATAAAGGGGAAGAGGTCCTTGGTATATGAGGGGGCTTCAAAAAGTTCGGGGGAAAAGCCCATAACTAACAATTATATGGAAAGAATTTTATTTCAATGCACCTGAACATTCTTGTACCAATGTGATATAATGAGTTATAACATGAACCCATAAATGCAGGTAATAATGCATCACTGCCAGTTGGAAGTCAGGCACCATTCAAGCAACATGGAATCCACCAAAATCAAGGCCAGGACAAACATTAAATTCATGGTGATACTCAGTTGGGAGAATACCCCAAAGAAATAAAAAACCTACAAATGGATAATTCAGTTCAGAAGTGGAAGAAACAAAATTGAAGACAAGCCCCGCAGTGGCAGGCCATCAACATCAGTTTGTGAGAAAAACAATGATGCTGTTCATGATGATTGAAAAGGACAGATGAATAGCCACCGAATCCGTAGCAGACATACTCAACATCTCTCTGGGTTCTGCACACACATTTCTGGTAGAGAGCTCGAGACTAAGCAGGCTTTCCGCTTCATGAATCCCTAGGTGGTTGCACCCAGATCAGCCACAAACAAGGGTAGATCTTTCAATGGAAATTTTGAACAAGTGGGATGAACTGTGATAGGGGATGAAATATGGCTCTACCAGTACGATCCCAGGGACAAAATTCAACCAAAGCCATCTGCCCCAGGGTAGAAGTGGACCAAAGCTAAATCTGAGCATTCAAGAGGAAAGGTCTTGGCCACTGTCTTCTGGGATGCAGAGGGGATTTTACTGTTTAGCTTCAAGAACAAGAAAACAATTACATCTGTTTATTATGAATGTATTTTGAGAAAATTGTAAAAAAAAAAAAATCTCATAAAAATGTCCTGGAAAGCTGCATCAACGCATCCTATTTCACCACAAGAATGCATCTGCTCATGGTGCTTGGCAGACAAGAGCTGTGCTATGTGAATTTCGATGGAAAATCATCTGACATTTCCCTTACAACCCCAATTTAGCTCCATCAGACTTGTTTCTAAACTTAGATCATTAAAAGGTACCAATTTTTCATCAGCTGAAGATGCAAAAAAGAGCTGCTCTGACATGGTTCAGATCACATGATCTTCAGTTTTACTCAGATGGACTTAAAGGTTGGTATCAATGTTTGCATAAGTTGAGCAGTAGTCGTCACTCAGGTCAGGTCATCCAGGTAGCTGCTTCAATTAGTGATACGGCGAGTGGTTGTGTTACTGTGTTCAGCGCCGATGAGGTACAGTCTCTACTTAGTAGAATTGAAGCCTTGGAGGATACTGTAAAGTGCCTTAAAGAGGAGAATGGAGTTCTCCGCTCGAAGGCCCAAAATACGGTAGACAAAACTAGTTATGAGCTTGGAGGGAAAACAATGAAAAACAAGATGCGGATTAGTGGAAAAAAGTCCTCGCCAGCCCAGCTCACTTGCAAGAACTCGTTTCAAGTTCTAGCGAATCTGCAGGAAGAAGCAAATGAAACTCAAGAAAAGAAGGTAAGGGCAGATGCTGGATCCCCGCCCACAGGTAAGATTTTGGTTGTAGGAGACAGTCAAGTGAGGTACTTAGACAGGACTTTCTGTGATAAAGATAGGAAACATAGGACGCAGGTGTGTTTCCCCGGCACGGGGATAGATGTTAGAGATAGGATTGAAGTGCGTTTAGTAGGGGAAGGTAAGGACCCTGTAGTTTGCTTGAGTGCCGGGGGCAATGATATAGGTAAGTTTGGGGGGTGAGGAATTGTTTGTGCGGTTCTGGGATGCGCTAGACAAGATTAGAAATAGGGGAGGTGTTCCTGTTATATGTGGAATCCTCCTGAGGCATAGAGTTGGAGGCATGTGGCATTCCAGGGCTATTGCATTGAATTGCAGGCTGGCAAAACATTGTAAGGCCAATGGATGGGCATTTGTCGACAACTGGGACCACTTTTACGGTAGAAACCATCTGTATACAAGGGACGGCATGCACTTGTCGCCCAGAGGATTTCGGCTCCTTGCTGAATCTCTTGAGCGAAAAGTAGGCATCCCACAGGTTTTTTTTCGGGTAGATTACGTGGGAGTAGGGAGGGGGGGAAGTATCGGAATATAGTTCAAGCAATAGAAACAACTTGGAGAGGGACTGTGAAAAGAATCACCAAAGCAGGTGGAGGGAAGATAAACTTAAAGTTTACTATACAAATAGCAGAAGCATAATTAACCAAATTTATTTGCTGCGAGGTAAAGCATGCGTAGAGAACTTCGATATTATAGCTATTACCGAGTCCTGGATCAACATGGCTGATAAATATTTCCTTCCTGAAATTGAAATAGAAGATTTAATTTTTTTCACAAGGATAGGGTTGGCAGGAGTGGGGGAGGTGTAGCACTTTTTGTTAAAAATACAATAAACTGTATTATCAACAATTCGACTAAGGAAGAGGACTGTATGGAATCCATTTGGGTAGAGATTATAGACAAGAATAAGAAAGTTATTATTGGTGATTTGTACAGACCTCCTAACCTCAGCATTGAGCAGACTGATCCCCTGATTCATGAGATTCACAGAGCGTCCCAGTACAAATGTTGTGATCATGGAAGATTTTAATTATAGAAACATTGACAGGGAAACTTTAATAGGAGATCAGGAAACAAAAATTCCTAGATGTGGTGCAGGATAATTTCCTAAAATAAGTGATTACCGATCCTACGAGAGGAGTAAATACTCTGGACTTAGTTTCAACTAATAATGAGCACCTAATGAGTAATGTAAAAGTGGGAGATGGTCTAGGCTCTAGCAATCATCAAGAAATAAGATTCAATATTATTTGGGAAGAATTAAAAAGTACGAATAACGTCTAAGTACCAGACTTCAGGAGAGCAAACTCTGACAATATAAAAACCTATTTGAAATTGAATATGAAATGTCATGCGGACGTTTCGGACATTGTCGAGTCTCGGTGCATGACCAGGGGTCAGGATCATGACTAAAGGTCGGGTCACGGAGGGTAATATGCATACCTTGGGTCAGGTCATTTGGGGGCGAGGGCTCAACAGACAGGTCAGCAATTTGGATGAAATGTATAGCAATCTGATTTAATTATTAATGCACAAAATACATTTATCCCCCTGAAGTCAATATGGAAAAATAGTAATACTCCCAAATGGATGACAGACAGATTGAAACATGAGATCGGATAGGACTTTACGTAAAAACGAAAAATGGGGAACACACCTTAGATCAATATATAACGAAAGGGCAAAGCTGGCTAAAAATAATAAACATACAGAAAAACGTAATTATGAAATTAAGGTTGCTAGTCAAGCAAGATCCAACACAAAAGGTTTCTTTCATCTCTATAGAACAAAAAATAAAGAAAGAATAGGACCAATTAAAAACGATCAAAATGTCATGATGGAATCAGAGGAAAAAATGAGTGAGGAATTTAACAATTATTTTCTATTGGTGTTTACTAATGAGAGGTTAAAGTACCTGATTGCGATCCAATTTTCTGAGGGGATGAAGAAAGTAGTCTAATATCAGCATTAGTAAAGTAGTAGTTAAGCAGATTGAAAGACTTAAGGGGAGGCTCCACAATAAAATAGGCAAAATATTTTCAAAAAATGTATTTTTTTTTTTACGTGATTTATGCACCTTAAAGTAATATGAAACTATTGCGGTAGAATTTCTTTGCCAAAGCAGACATATACGACGGTTTAAAGGGCACAATGGCGTATCCCTTTAACTAGCGTATGGGGATTTAACACTTCCGTAGAAGGAATAAACGTTTCATTTTTTCTTGCTTTGACGTCTATTCCTTCAAGTCGAGTGCCGTATACTGGTCTACAAGGCTGCTAGACGTACGATTGTAGGATGAGTTGCTTATTGGCTTATTTATGAAGCAATCAGTTACCCTAATTGTGTGAATAAGTGAAGTGCTTTACTTTTTCCCTCCCAACATGTTCGTTCATATTCTCTCGCGCAAAGTTGTTACAAAGAAATTATATCAAAATGGATAGATTAAAAAACAAAAAGCTTACTGCAAAGCAGAAAATAAAGAAAATGATTGAGGTACGTAGAAAAAAGAAATTAGAAAAAATGGACATCGTGAGGCAACACGAACCGGAGGAGACCTCACTCCCCTCAACATCCTGGTGAACTGATAAATCGTGACTACTTTTTCGACACTTTCTCGTAGTAAATTTAAACTTGAAAACATTCCTGTTGCTGATGTGCAACAGGGGAATGACAGAAATTATGTCATCATTGACAAAGACAACCTAATACAGTGGGTTCAAGAAATTGCTCGCTGTGTGGGAGGAAGATGCTTGTGAAAGAAGATAAGCAGATAGGGATGACAAGCTATTTTGAGGCGAAGTGTAATGTTTGTGGAACCAGAAAATCCCACCTCACAAAAAGAATATGAAAACTTACCTGAGAGAGGATGTAGTTGCGAAGATTCTACCCATTTACCAGAGAATTGCAACATCAGAACTATTAGAGAAGTGCAAGGGGGACACTCAAAACTCAAATGAATCTCTCCACAGTGTTATATGGAACGAACTTCCAAAAACTAAATTCTTCTCCTTACAAAGAATGATGTATGGTGTCTACAGGAGTGTCATCACATTTACCATGGGGCTATTGCACTTGCAACGGCAATGGAAGACTCTTCCTTGAAAGCTCGTCAACAGATAGACAGGAAGAGACTAAGAAGTTCAATAAGATCATCAGAGAAGAAGGAAGAGGAAAAGGAGAAGAAAATTAGAAAAATACAAGAGGAAGAAGAAAAGAGAGAAGCTGAAGGTAAAACATATGGCGCAGGAATAGCACCTGTGTAACCAGGTGTACGTGCACAAGGCACCTGTTTGGTAAGTAATTATTAATGTTTTTTTTTTATTTTGACTCATTCTATTCACTATGTGTTATACAATCATGTGTGTGAAAATAATACAAATTGTACGATAACTACCCAAGATACATGACATTGAAACTTTTAAATCCCTTTTTCTCAAAATGAGAAAAATACGCATTTAAAAATTCACCAAAAAAAGAGAAACATTTAGAACTTCTTGAAAATTCTCATAGTTATACAATTTGGGTGTGTGTACATCGTGTAGTTTTGCTTTTTTTTATAAAGTGCAAAGTTAAGCCACGGGAGCGTTTAATTGATGAAAAATACGGACGTCATCAAAAAGTAAAAATATACACATATTTGTAACAGTAATTTCTTGCGACGTATGGAAAATTTTAACAAAACTAAAACTACAGGGTGTTTATATGTTATTTAAGTATTACCATGCAAAAGCTGGGGTCTCTGGGACAAATATTACGATTCTCATTTACTTATGAAGTCTTAACATCGGTATGACGTCATAACACAACAAGTTCTTATTTTGGCAAAACATCAGCGTCTAGACTTTAAACAAAACCTGAAAGTTTGAACAACAAATATTGAAAACTTTTTTTTTAATAAATATTTTAACTTTATTGTGGAGCCTCCCCTTAAAGCTACAAAATCCCCGGGTCCAGACGAAAATTTGTTGAGAATGCTAAAGGTGTGTAAATTTGAAATCTGCGACCAGTTAACTGAAATATTTAATAAATCAGTAGACAATGGTTTTGTGCCTACTGCTTGGAGGCAAGCAAACGTTGTTCCTGTTTTTAAGAAGGGAGATAGATCGTCTATACGCAACTAGGGGCCAATCAGTTTGACATGGGTTATAGGAAAAATGTTTGAATCAATAATAGTAAATAGACTCGGAGAACACATCGAAAGATATAATTTAATTCTTGAATCATAGCATGGTTTCTCCAAGGGTAAGTCATGTGTGACTAATCTTCTATCCTTTTACACTAAAGTATATAAGGCATCAGATAATGATAATTACGATATTATTTACCTTGACTTTAGAAAAGTGTATGATTAGGTGCCACACCAGAGACTACTAAATAAAATCAAAGCCCATGGTATAGGAGGAAAAGTGTTAAAATGGATAAAAGCTTGGATTAGTAACTGAAAACAGCGGGTCACCATAAATGGAGTAAAATCTAGGTGGGGCAATGTTACTAGTGGGGTCCCCCAGGGCTCGGTTTTGGGTCCCTTGTTGTTCATTATGTACATAAACGACTCAGACAACGGCATAAATAGTGATGTAAGTTTGCGGACACTAAAATAGGATGCCTAATTAGGTCAGGAGATGATGCAGATTCTGCAGGATCTTAACAAATTGTTCACATGATCGGTGAAATGGCAAATGAACTTCAATATCTCTAAGTGTAGCGTGTTAAACGTAGGGCTACACAACCCTGAAAATAGGTACAGCTTAGATAACACGCTTTTAAGAGAAAACCGAGTGCGAGAGAGACTTGGGAGTTCGTGAGTCCGGACCTTAAAACCAGGAAACAGTGCATTAGTGCCAGGAATAAAGCTAACAGAGCATTAGATTTCATTGCTAGGAGGGTAACGAATAGAAGTGTGGAGGTAATTATTAAGCTCTATCTAGCGATAGTAAGACCTATCCTTGACTATGCGGTACAGTTTTGGTCTCCGTCCAACAGAATGGACATCAATTCACTAGAATCAGTACAGAGAAGAATGACCAAAATGATACATGGACTTGGAAATTTGCCTTACGAAGAGAGGCTTAGGCACCTTAACTTACACTCTCTGGAAAGACGCAGAGTGCAGGGTGATCTAATAGAGGTGTTCAAGTGGATCAAAGGCTTTAACAAGGGTGATGCAAACAAGGTCATCATATTAAAACAACAGGGCAGGACTCGCAGCAATGGTTATAAACTGGACAAATTTAGATTTAAAAAGGAAAGAGGCAAGAATTGGTTTACTAATAGGGTGGTCGACAAATGGAATAAACTTAGTAACCATGTAGTAAGCGCTGAAACTATCAGTTGTTTTAAGAAACTATTAGACAACTTTATGGATGGGGATGACAGGTGGTGATGGATACGGAGCTGCCTAGTGTAGGCCTTATGGTCTCTTGCCGTCTCCTTCATTCTTATATTCTTATGTAATGACTTTTATGGAGCATATGTTGAAGAAAAATAAACAAGTTAAAACTTTTTTTCACACCGTTCTTTTTCCACAAACTTTTTGAAGCCCCCTCATGTGTATGTACAAGTGCAAGGACAAAATATTTAATCATGCAACATAGAGTGAGCCCATTGAATACAGAAATATGATAAAGATGGTAGGCTTTTGTCAGGCCCTCAAAAGCTCTAGCACCTATAAAATTTGCACCACACTTGACAATATGTACATTTATAATCAGTCTAGGAGGTGCTAAGATGGGAGGGAGGGTGGAGGGGTGTGGAGTGTTTTCGGGGATGGAACGGGTGGGAATTATTTTATGCCTTTTCCTTTTTGGCTACCTCCCTAGTAAGGGGGAAAAAGCCTTGGTATATGTATGTATAATCAGTCTATTGCCCCAGGTCTCTTGCAGACCAACAACTCCCAGGTAATTAGCAACTGCCACTTAACCTCTTCCCTCTAGGGCACATCGCACGTCTGGCAGCATTAGCTGCCCGACGTGCGATGTTGCGTCATAATAAGCGCATTATAAAAAATAAAGTCGGTGCTCAATCGTTCATTCTCTTTCAATTGTGAATTTTGATAACCATAGAAAATATGATGAAGCCAGTTTAGAGAGAATGGAGGTTACGTAGGTACGACTACAATAAATATAATCAAGACACCGACGTCGGCATCATTGTGTACCCACTTGCTCATGATGCCTACATAGGCGTCACTGTAAGGAAGTGGTTAATTGGTCCACAAGTTGCTCAAGGAATAATTGTATTGTTGTCTTGGTTCAGTTAGGGTGGGGCATTGTAAAATGAAACGTTTGATGTACTCTGGAAGATGGCTGCATCTGGAGCAGTTTGTTTCTGTGCCCAGGCCTATCCTATGTTGGTACTGTCCAGTTGTAGGCAGCACAAACCTTATTTTACTACAGTGTGCAAGTGCAAGAGCACATCCCCCCCCCTTATTTAACTTGCACAGTGTTGTAAAGCACAAGTGTAATCCATTTGCATACATGTGTAGGAATTACAGTAAAACATGGAGATATTTACTTTATTTACCATTTAACTGTGGCAACACATGATTTCAAGTTTTCAACTAAAACTGGGATAGCAAATACACAAAAGGGGATAATAAAGACTGCAACAAGTTACAACAAACTGTACACTTTAATGAATCTATTTTGTATAGTTTTCACTTGTCAGTGGCACTGTTTCCAGGACTTCCTCTACCTCCCTCTTCTGCTGGCCACTTTCCCTTCAGGAAATCAAGTCTAAAAGTTCAAGGAGGTTAGGCTGCCTCTCTTGTACCTCAGCATATCCAATCCCTGAGAGAATACACTCTCCATACCTACAGTTGATGCAATGATATTAATATAAAATACAACATCTCCCCATAATTCATAATGTTTCTTTGCAACCTGCTCAAGCTTCCATCATTGTGCTGGGCAGGGAAATAATGTAGGTGTGCAAGGCAAGTACCCTTGTGAAAGGCAGGCAAGCAAAAATAATTCATCCTCCCTTTGTGATGTTGCTGTTGAAGTTTTTTATTTATTTTATTATTATTATTTTTTTGAGGGGGGGGGTTGCAACTATACACTGATCAGTTTTATAGCAAGTCAGGTAAACAAGAAATTTTTAGCAAAATAGAAGGATGTCTTGGGCTTTTATGTATTTTGAGAAGGCATATGACAGGGTGATGGGCAGGGTTTGGGTGGGAAGTGGAAGGTGAGCCAGTTGCTGTTTACAAATGACACTGCTTGATGCTGTGTCAGAGGAAGGTCTGAAGCAGCTAGTGGTGGGCTTTGGGAGGGCATGTGCAAGGAGAAAGCTGAAAGTAAATGTGGGCAAATGTAAGGTGATGAGATGTACATGGGAAGAGGGTGGAAGCGAGTTGGAGTCAAGTCTTAGCTGGACGAGGTGAAGAGTTTCAAGTCTCTTGAGTCACATAAGGTGGGAATGAAGGAGTGGGGGGGTGAAGGTAGATTAGAGATTAAAGGAAGTACATAAATGTCTTGGGGAAATGAAATGTGTTATGAGATTTTGGTGTCTAGGAATAAACACAATGAGAAGACTGTACAAAGGGGTGATTTGCAATTGCTAACCTGCCTTTTCATGTGCAAGAGCACAATTCTGTGTGAGGTTTCATGCAGTGTGCAATGCACAACTGACACTCACCAAAGTGCAAAGGTGCACAATTGTGCTTTGCACATATCCTCGTTCCTGCCCTGCTCTGGTCTTGTCTTAGTGTTGGTTAGCGACCACAATAGTCATGCTAGTGTGGTTCTTGTTTCTCTTGGGGAGGAATTTTTCTGTGGGACTAATATCTGGAGGGGTTTGTTCAAGTGAGGTGTTTGTTGGTCGGTCTTGGAGTGCTTGTTTTATGATCTGATTGTGAATAATTTTTCCTTTCTTTCTTATTATTATTTTTTTGATGTATTGCAAAGTGCAGGTAGCAGGCCATTGTAGACATTAAAGTAGTATCCTACTGGTGTAGTTCTTTTGTTGCATTCAATTAGTTGTGCTTGTATGATGTAACAAGATGGGTGAATGAGGTTAAGGGGTCTTGCATAGAACTGTGTACCTATCATTTTCATGTGATGTTCTATGGGGATGATTTTGGTTTCTGTATGTAGGTCCATTGGGGTGGTTTTGATGCATATTGTTTTTATTCTCAATGCTTTATTTTGTAGTTGGTATGGTATCTATATTTTTTTCCCGATTATTGAAAACCTTTTTCTGTGCGTGTGTGTGTGCGTGTGTGTGCACGCATGTTTCACCAGTCTTGAATCACACAATGAATCATGATCAACAGCTGTTACCCTACTGGAAGAAAGCTCAGAGTGCATATATGCCCCAAACTAAGGGTAATGCTGTGACCTTACACACACATAACCCCAACTCTTTGCCCACAAGAGCTAGAGTGTTAGTTTGCAACATTGTGGTGCTTTTCAGCCATGGGCAGGGACTTTAATTCTGACTGCTGAGTTAGTAGTCAATCATGGTACTACACCAGCAAGCCAAGTGTGTGTGTTTTTACCTAGTTGTATCTTACATGAAGGGGATCTATGCTCATGGTGTCCCATCTTTATATCTCCCAGTATCTAGTTTGTGTGTGTGAGAGAGAGTGTGTGTGTATTTACCTATGTATTTTATGGGAAGGGGAGCTATGCTCGTGGTGACCCATTTTTGTATCTCGCAAGATTAAGTTAGTTTGTGTGTGTGTGTGTGGTGTGTGTGTGGTGTGTGTGTGGTGTGTGTGTATGGTGTGTGTGTATGGTGTGTGTGTGTGTGTGTGTGTGTGTGTGTGTGTGTGTGTGTGTGTGTGTGTGTGTGTGTGTGGTGTGTGTGTGGTGTGTGTGTGTACATGAAGGTGGAAAAAAGACATGGGTCTAGTCCTGAGTTCATTCCTGATCAGTTTCATTCTAAGCTTCATTTGAAGAAGTTTAGTGCCAAACCAATCAGGAATTAATTCTAAACTAGACCCGTGTCTTTTTCCACCTTCAACTTGTTACAATGTCTCAATAAACACACACAAATATATATATATATACACACACACACATATGAAAATAAACATCAGGTCCTCACTTAACCAATTCACCCTTTGATTTATTACAAACTAAAGGAACTTGCAGGAATTAAGGCTGCAAGTTTCAACTAACCTAGTTTCTCACAACAGGTGGTTGGATTGAATTTATGAAACACGAAATACTGGGTAAGAAACAATCTACAAAATAAAGACTCAATCAACAGCCATGGAGTCATCTTCTTCCTTATCTTGGTCCTTGCCTTCTTTACTCTCTTCCTTTTTGCCTTCATTGTCCTTCCCTTTATCCTTCTTTGCCAAAGCCTGCAAATAAATATAAAAATTTTCAACCAAACTCATGACATGTATATACATTTTTTCTTTTAGATTAGTGAAATGAGAAGAAAAAATATATGTATGAGATGAAGGAACAATACATGGATATAATAAAAAATTAGATTGCTGTGGAAAGATATTACAAAATAGCTTTCTGCATATACGCACTGAGTTATGAACCAATTAAAACAATTCTGATGGATAACACAAATGAATTTAAAGATATGTTTAAAAGTAGAGATATTAAGAAGGAACCCATGACCTAAGCTCCAATACTGTACTGGGGGCATTGACTGCATGTAAAAATTTCTACTCATAGAAGAATAATGCTACTTTTGCCCCTGTCCCTCTTTTATGATGTTCCCTTGAAACTGTCCCTTACCACTTTTACAACACCTCTTCTTATCCCCTGTAGTAGGAGGAGGAGGAGGAGGAGGAGGAGGAGGAGGAGGAGGAGGAGGAGGAGGAGGAGGAGGAGGAGGAGGAGGAAGAAGGAGAAGAAGAAAAAATCTGCCATTGTGTTTCCCATTTAAGTCATAAAAGATGACAAAGAGGAACAGAATCATGGACTAGGGATGCTGCTCCCTGTATGTTCATCCTACGAGAAGTCAAGGCATAAGAAGGCCTGGGAGGAAAACTCCAGCCAGAAACCTTAAAACTGGGTCATTAAAATTACATGGCTGTAATACAGATGAGAGTAAAAATGAAG
>NW_027467471.1:490000-495000 GCF_046742065.1 Oratosquilla oratoria | reverse complement strand
ACTTCCAAACCAAATCCATTTCCCGACAGTCCGAGACCATTGTTTCTTGTCTGACTCTCGGTGTGAAAATACTGTCACTTCACTCTTGATATTTTCAACTCCCCCCAGAATCCCAAAAACCTGTATCAAGTCACCGCTGAGTCTACGTTTTCTTGGGGGAAAAACAGATTCACATGTTTTAGTCGGTCTTCGTACGATTCATCCTTTATATCTGGAACCAGTTTTGCGGCTCACCACTGCACCCTCTCCAATCTGTCAATATATTTAATGAGACTCAGTGACCATACGGAAACAGCACACTCCAAATGTGGACGAACTAACCATCTATACAGCCTGTCAATGAGAGATGTACTTCCGAAGCCAAAAAGATTGCGCAATCAGTCCCAGAATCCCAATTGCTTCCTCAGAGGCCGAGATACACTGCCCAGATGATATGAGACTGTCACCGATAATTAAACCAAGATCCTTTCCCACCATCCACCCCTGCCAACGAACTTCCAAATAACTTGCAATCACACTCACTGTTACTTTCACCCATGTGCACCACCCCGCACCCACCTGTGCCAAACTTCACCAGCCACCCCCAAGGCCACTACTGTAATTTATCCAAATCTTCTTGAATATCTAAGTTATCTAAGTAAGTTATCTTTAATTCAACATTCCACCATTTAGGTTTGACATTGCTTGATGGTCATCTATCATGCATTGGAACACATTCACAAATGGCTTTTCTGAGCATGTTAATAAATATATTCCAAGTTTGTTCAACATCCTGGATTCTGTAAATTTCTGACCAGTCAGTGTTTCCAAGTACAGTATATATATATATATATTTATATTATATATATATATATATATATATATATATATATATATATACATATATATACAGGGTGAGCCAAAAGTAGGTGGACAGCATGTGGAATAGGTTTATGTGTCAGTTATATTATCTGTATCTCGAGATTCTAATAAATCAAGTAGTTCCCCAGTTACAACAACAGCCGAATTCACATAACCTTTATTTTCAAGAAGATGGGCCACTCCACATTATTCAAGAGCAGTCCTTGAGTATCTTGATGAAACATTTCCTGGGAAATGGATTGGACGAAGAGGGCCAATTGATTGGCCGGCACGTTCACCGGACTTGACAACGATGGACTTTTTCTTTTGGGGAGTACTCAAGGACAAATTTTATGGTCGAAAACCAAGAAGTGTTGGTGATTTGATAATTTACATAAGAGATGCATTTCAAGAAATTAATACCCAGGCAGATTTCAAAGCTGTGTAAATTGGGATTGAAAACGGTTTGAGCACCTGCGTTAATAGAATTTAAAAGCTTTTGTATTATTGTTCACAATAAAATATAATTCTCAATGTGATAATTGTGTTAGTACATATAGCTGTATGTATACGTAATCTCTAAATAAATGTTGTCACTTACTGCCCACCTACTTTTGGCACACCCTGTATATACATATTGACTATATTATGACAAATAAGACTGAAGGTGGAAGAAGCAGACAAGGAGTAATGGGAGAATTTCACGCTTAAACGTTTCGACCCGCAGGGTCTTGATCACAAAGCTTTGTGATCAAGACCCTGTGGGTCGAAACGTTAAAGCGTGAAATTCTCCCATTACTCCTCGTCTGCTTCTTCCACCTTTAGCCTTGTATATACATACATACATATATATATATATATATATATATACATATATATATATATATACATATATGTATATATATATGTATATATACATATATATATATATATATATATATGTGTGTGTGTGTGTGTGTGTGTGTGTGTGTGTGTGTGTGTGTGTGTGTGTGTGTGTGTGTGTGTGTGTGAGTGAGTGTGTGTGTATATGTGTGTATATATATATAAATATATATATATATATATATATATATATATATATATGTGTATATATATATATATGAATAATATATATATATAATGTATATACATATATATGTATATATATATATACTTGTGTATATATTATATATATATGTATATATATATATATATATATATATATACTTGTGTATATATATATATATATGTATATATATATATATATATATGTATATATATATATATATGTATATATATATTATATGTGTATATACATATGTATGTATGTATATATATATATGTATATATATATATGTATACATATATATATATGTATATACATATACATATACATATACATGTATATATATATGTTTATATATATACATGTATATATATACACATGTATATATATAAACGTGTGTATATATATATATATGTATATACATACATATATATACATATATATATATATATATATGTACATATATATATATATATATATATATATATATATATATATATACACTGTAGTTCCCAGTACAGATATTAATTTTTTTCAACCACGTTAACTTTTCACTTTAGTTCCGTTATCACGATCGAGACTTACAGTGAGCTCGACGGAGACATATGCGGAAACTGATACGTAGTGAAGCCATGGACTGGAACTCAGCTCAGACGTGCTAAGTGAACAGTGACTCTAAACACTGCGCCAGTGTTTAAAGTCAGTGTTCACTTGGTTTCTGCATATGTCTACGTTGAGCTAATTGTCAGTCTCGATCGTGATGACGTGGAATTAAATTGAAAAGTTAATGTGGTGGAAAACAATATATATGTATATATGTATATATATATATATATATATATATATATATATATATATATAAATATATATAGAAATATATATATATATATACGTGTGTGTGTGTATACAGTATATATATATATATATATATATATATATATATGTATGTATATATATATATGTATGTACGTATATATATATGTACATATATATATGTATCTATAGATATATATATTTTTATATATATATATATATATATATATATATATATACACATATGGAGTTAAAATGACAGCATTGCTGTAGTTATTCAGTCTTTTCCTCGTATTCTCAGTTTTTCTGATTAGAAATTTGCCATTAACCGGGTGAATTGAAACTAAATTACTGTATTCTTCCATTTCTTTCCATTATTTGAGATGAATGTTTCGTCTTGATGAAGACATTTTCAAGAGTAAACTAAAATAAAATAGAAATTACATAATTACAGTAAGGATGACAAAATTACAAAAGTTACATAAATACAATAATGTTTACAATTTGTATGGAAAAAACAATACTCGAAAAATGTGAATACAATAATGTTGACAGTTATTTGCAAGAGCAGTACTAGTAAAATATGACGGATACAATATAAATGTAGATAAACACGATGACACCGTGGCACACAAAAAAGAAAAGTGTGAGCTCTCTGGCCTATAGACTCTCTGGAGGATAAAAGAAAATCTTGAATAACCTCAGAAGGACCCAGTACATCTCCCCACCAGAATTCTTAAAAAAAAAAATGAATAAATAAAAAAAAATCTGGAGGACCCCACTTGATCGATATCCTTCTGGCTATGAACGGACGGTTTTGCACAGTCAGAAAAGGGACGTCAAGGGGATTAGAGAAATCAAGTGGACGTACATCCCAAGTGGCCTCTTCTCCCGACACTTACGTGAAGACTTCGGACTTCCCGCCAAAGCGACTTAATTAGCGAGTCTATCAGGGGAGTCCGTGAAGTCCGTGAAGTCCTAGGGCCTCCGCATGTCCCTCCTCCTGCCACCTCTCTGATGAAGGAATAAAGATGACTCCAGACCCCGAAGAGGTCAAACAAGAGCTTGAGGAGCTCAGCAGGATTCATCTGGAGGAGACGACGCCGAAGAAGAAATAAATGCTGCTAGGATCTCCCCGACATTACTTGATATGACGACTCCATCAAAAAATAAAAAATAAATAAAAATAAAAAAGTCCCTCGGGTCTCCAGACTCCGGAGGATAAAAAGGAATCGTTTAGCCCCTGAAGGTCCAGGCGCATCTTTATGAATATTTTTCTGGTCTGATAGGGGCATTCAGAGGATTAAAGAAATCAAATGTTCGTACATGACATGTATCCTTTTTTTCGCCCATTACTATGAAAAAAAAAGTAAAATGTTAAAAAAAGCATCATTAATGAAAAGAAAAGGAAAACGGTTAGTCGTGTGTTACTTAGCGAGTGTATCTGGTATGTTCGTTTCCTAGAGCCTCGAAATGTCCCTCCTCCTGCCACCACTTCGACAACTGTGGAGTATTTTTTTCAAGGAAGGACCAGGACGACACTCCACCTAGCGGGATGACCCAGAGGAAGAAATGAAGATGAATCTTTATGTTCTCAGTGCTCCCAAACCCCGAAGAGCTCCAACAAGAACTTACGAAGATCAAGAGGACTCATCTAGAGGAGATGACGCCGAAGAAGGTGCAGGGGAGATCGTGGAGACGAACTCCAGCACCGAATTCCGACGATGCCCGTCACGGAGGTCCTCATGGAAACGGAGCAGGGTAGTCGATGATTTTATTCAGCTGAGGGAAGACCCGAGGATGATATGAGTAATGATATGCAACCACCAAGGTTTCGAGGGAACGGCCACAACAAATATAAGGTCATGGATAAAAGTAGAACGGATGAGGCGTCCTTGGTGTTGGGATCCAGTGACGGATCTAGATCCTTTCTTCGTTTCTTTCTAATTAGTGAAGGCGACATAACTGGGTCTACTAATCTCGTTGACACTAGTTGCTTACTCCAGCCAATAATGCTAGCAACCGGTCTAGGATTACATCTATCATTCACCGCAATCTCTCAGCGGTTACAATTTCGTTTGTAATGTCACTCACGCTGCTCTTGTCGTTATAATCACCTGGCGTAATACAGCCACGTCGTCAGAGTTGGCTTAAATGATTGCAACGCTAACAGGTCCCTGCAAGCACGAAATACATTATCGGTCGCGCGTTGATGACAGTAAAAGAACAGTTTGACATCAAGGCTGAGTCTGACTGAGGCACTGGGTGCCAGCAGTGCCAAGGACTCTGAAATTAGGGGAGT
>NW_027467471.1:457500-472500 GCF_046742065.1 Oratosquilla oratoria | reverse complement strand
GCTTTCTTCTATTATATCTTGTTCTTAGTAGACGGTTCGCCTTTGTCAGGTTCTACCTCAGAGTATTTTTGTGCTCATCCTCTTTCTTTAATATTATGTTGTAATTAATTGACCACAAAAGCGAACGTTAGAGAACTTACCTGGTTGAGTTCTCTAACTAATCGTCGGAACTGAATTGTATTCTTGAGGCTTCGATGTAATAGTAGAAAATCTCTTGCCGAGGTTTGATTGTCCTTCTGGTACCAGAGTTGAAGCTTGTCTAGCGTTCAGTTCACTAAACTTAGTCTCGTTCGGCTGGAATTCTTACGAGCCTTCAAAACGGCTTCGAAGCCACGGGACAACTGATACTTCAAGTAAGTTCTCAAGTTCCCGATTTGTTAATCAAAATTATAACATAGGCTTAAATAAATAATAAAGAGGGAGGGGAGTTTAATAATATATTAATTAAAATTACGATAGTGTGGTACGAAGTTACAGGAAAGGTTCCCGATTCGAAATTTAAACAAGCTTTCGGGAAATTGCCGTAGCTCAAGTAAACAATGCCATTCCCGTAACAACAATTACCACACTTTATCATGGTCAAGATCTGATTCAACTTCTCGTTGTTCTTCTCCAACTTCTCGTGTAATTCCGATTTTCTTAAGCAACCGCACCTTTTCTCTTGACTCATCAAAACCCTTACATGGTCCATGAATCATTCATTTTTGTTTTACTATATCGAATAGTTACGTCTCCTGGCATGGTATCGGTAGTTGAGAACTGGTATTGTATATCCAATTCCCTCACCTAGCAACTACAGCAATACCTCGTAAATACCCTTATGGAAGCGTCCCCTCAAACACTGACACAACTGAGGTCATTTCCAAGTCGTTCTGGAAAAAAATTATTTTTATTTATATATTGATTACACACGGGAGGTGGTGGGGGTACATATACGAGAAGAAAATTAAAAAGCTTCCTGTACACGAGGGGACGTATCTATTTATTATTTATCTATTTATCTACTATTATCTATTTATTGATATTTATTCTCATAACTTTTTTATTTCAATTATATATATTTTGTTAAATAAAATGTTATGATATTAGTTAAACGTCTTCAGGCGCATAAAAATTCATTATCAAGATGAATATTAGTTAAGAAATTATAGAAATACACTGAATTTTTAGTTTTTGTCAACTTTTGAATCTTACGATCTACATTAAAGAATTCGTTTTGATTTGTGTTCAACCATTCTGCTCAACGAAAGGGAATGGTTCAGTGAATTGAAACTTTTAGGTACATTTCTTGATCTGGCGAAGGTACTAAGGCTGTACCGTCTCTCAGAGGTTAGACCGAGGATACTGCAGGGAACTCTCAAGGCTACAACTTTTCATCATTTTTATCATTCCTCGGTCTCTTACCTACTGGATAATGCTTTTCCTTATATTTGACACCGAATTACTCCATTGATTTTTATGATACCCTCTCTGTATGTCCCCTGGCGGCACAGTCTAGAGCGTGCTGACCTCGTATTCGTTTAATTGTGGGTTCAAATCCCTCACTTCTCTCAGGTTCGCAGCAATGACTGTTACCTGCCTCAACAGACAAAGATCACGGCTTCATTATAATTATCTTGTTTTATCTGATTCATTTTCTTTTTATATATAATTTTAAGTTAATTTATATTCAGATGAAGTGCTCCAGATCGAAAGGTGGTAGATTTTCCTGAAGTCCACTTAGTCCACTCCATCATGGCTGTTGGTATAATTTATTCGGCTGAGGGAAGTCCCCCGTGGGTCAATAGACACAAAATGTAAGCCCGGAAGAAACTTGCAAGGCTCGTCTCAAAAATTTTCCTGTATCAGGAAATCCTTTATTATTTTTCTTATTGAAACAAAGTAGTTTTTTCAACGAAAACTATATATATCTTGAGAAGGGACTGGTAATTTTCATTCACGAACCGTGGACACACCAAAATATTCTTCTTTAAAGTATTCAGTTTTGTTTTGTTTTTTCTTGTAATCTACAGTCGACTTGCAACTGGAATCTCTTAAAGATATCATTTTAGTTTTAGTAATCAAATTTAAAATTTTGTCTCAATATAAAGGATATGTTGTGTAACTCATTTTTTGTGAGCTTCTTGTTCAGTATGGCTCAGTGATGTCCTCCAAAGCTTCCGAGATGCTATAATAAGTCTCAAGAAGGAGAGACTGGGCATTGTATCGATCATAAACTTCCACAAGACTTTCCAACAAGTCTTCTTCAAGATTTTCTCCACAAAACATGGCTTCAAAGTAGCTCCAATCAATATCTTCAATAATCTCATTATCGACCAAGACATCCTCTTCTTGATCTTCTAGAACCTCACCAAAGACAAAATCGACGTCAAAGGTGAAAGATTCTGAGTCATTCTCTTCAAAATTGTCCCTGTCCTCAGGATCTGTGTCCTCCAAGATTGCATCATCAACATCCTCTAAAGCCTCTGAGAAGCTGTAGAAGGTCTGTAAGAAAAGTGATTGTTGAAAATACTTATCATAAATTTCTATGATACTTGTTTCCAATGCTCTTAGGGACGTCCTTCGGGAACTTGATTTCCTATTTGCCTCCGTTATTTGGGTATTTCTTGCACGCCAGACGGAACAATAGTAATCTAAGACTCTATACAGCCGATTTTTCAAGGCGGTCGGCAGGAGTCGAAGAGTTGTCGATAAAGGTGCCCAAACCGAAATCCGCAAGATTTGCGGTCATTATTACGGTTTTACATTCCTGCCAACCAGAATATAAGTCATATTTATGTCTTGATGACACTCCGACTTTATGGCAGGCCATCACGGCTGTTGGCACCTGTAAAAAGGTGTCTTTGGCGTCTTTCATCTTCAGCTCCCCATACTTATGGGTGTAAGCTAGAAGTTCAATTGCGTCGGGAATCAGTGACGAAGTCGGATCGACTCATCAGGAACGTGGTACTCTGCACTAGTAGGTGGCAGGAGTGGGTGAATCTGTGTGATTACTTCTGAGATAGAAATTTACTGTCCCGTCCGCCATCACATACATATTATATTGTAAATAATTAAAGCTATGAACAAAGTATGCAAATAAATATAGATATAAATATATTGAACAATACAACAGTGATCCTCGTACTATATATAATTTTTGCAACATACTGTTTAATTAAAAAGACATGTATAATAAATTGATGCAGAATAATAATTTTACAAGCAGTATGACGTGTACGCTTCGGGGACACTAGCAGTGGTAGTGTGCTGCTACATCAGCTCCATGACGATGTAGAGGTGACCGTGTTGGATGAAGTACTCGAGGAGCTTAATTACCTCAGGGATATGCTGAACTCTCTTCATAAGTGCGACTTCCAGGGGGCATCGTCGTCTTCTTTGAGTCTGCCCTTTCGTTCACTTTATCCTAAGGTATGTTCCTGATAACTACCTTCAGAATCACGTCTTTAATGTTTCTAACACTCAGCATCTTCTCTATAGCTGGTAGGAGTGGGTTTACATGCGTGATAAATAGAGAGAAGCTAGCTAGCTACAGGACAGGATAGATAAGATGGAAGAGAGGGGGGTGAGGGGGGTGGGGGTGTGTGTGTAAGTGTAAGAGGTAAGGGGGGGGAAATGGAAGGAAGTCGTAGTTATGATAGGTGTGGGGCAGACCCACTTGCGACTTTGGTACTATTTTTATAAGTTATTTGTGTTAGAGAAGCAAATGCCTGTCGGATGGAAGGCTTGGCTACCTTAAGATCGTAATGTGTTCTTCTCCTTGAGTTGTTTTGATTGGCTGTTAGTGTTAGTTTTTTTTTTTTTTTTTTTTTTTTTTTTTTTTTAAATTAAAAAAGTATACTACTAGTATTCTTACCTATGTGTAGGATTGAATTTTAGGGGTATCTTTGTCATCCATTATGAAGTGTGGGGGGGGGGGAGATCTTGAATTCAATATTCGTATGCTTTTTTTTTTTTTTTTTTTTTTTTTTTTTCTTCTATTCAATGAGTATGATTTATTTAATCCCTTAAGGGGTGACGGCTAGTGATTTTGTTTTAACTTACATATATGATTGGGGGGGGGGTATTAATTCTATTGCCATGCTCATTGATTTGGATGATATCACGTGCGATTTGTTCGCACGTGTTATCATCTTATTATTTTATTTTTAAACAATAACAATAACAATAATGGTTAGTAGGGTTAGTTGGATTTAAAGGGTGATATGTATTTTATGTGTGTTTGTTATGTTTGCATTATGTATTTTGGTTCGGGGGGGGGGCTGTTTATGATGGGAGACACTCTAGGCCACCAATTGTGATCTTGTCCGTGTTCTGTGTCTATGTTTTCGCTGGTTAGTACTAAGTCTGGGTTTGTGATTGTGAGTTTGTTCCATGTTCTGTAAGCTAGTCTGTAGAGTCTTGTGTTGAGTGGTTCGAGTTTGTGTTGTATGTGTAGTTCTTCTATTGTGTTAAGGTATGGGGGTATGGAGTGTGTGGCGAATCGTAGTGTTTTGTTTTGTACTGCTTGTAGTTTTTGGAGTTGACTTGGTCTTAATGTGATTGTTGTGATTGGTATATATTCAAGTTGTGGTCTTATGAGTACTTTGTATAATCTTAATAGTAGTTTGGTGTCTAGGTTTCTGAATCGTTTTATTGTGTGTAATGTTTTTTCTGCTAGTATTTTTCTGTTGTTCGTGTGTGTGTTTGTAGGCCTCTGTTTCCAAGTGTTACTCCTAGTATCTTTATGTTTCTTTGTTTGTGTATTTGCGTGTCTCCTATCCATATTTCTGCTGGTTTCTGTGTTGATATGTTGAGTAGTTGGAATTTTGTTGTGTTTGTCTGTATTTTCCATTTTTGTTCGTATGTGTTTATTGTTTCTATTGTTCTGCTTGTTTTGAGTGCTAACATGTTTTTTCCTTTTTTACTTGGGTATGTTATGATTTGTGTTAGGTCGTCTGCAAATTGTATGTGTGTGACTCCGTGTGTTGGGTTGGGGGTGTCGTGTGTGTAGAGGTTAAATAGTGTTGGTGAAAGAATGCTTCCTTGGGGGACTCCACTGTGTATGTTAAAGGGTCTTCCTGTATAATGGTGTATTCGTATTTGTGCGTGTCTGTTATCTAGGTAATTACAAAGTATTCTTGTGAGTATGTCTGGGGGGTGTGTTTGGTGTATTTTGTATTTGAGTCCTGTGTGCCATATTTTGTCAAATGCTTTTGTAATGTCTCGTGATACTATGTTACATCCGTGTTTGTGTCTTTGGCTTATGGCAATTGTTTCGTATATTGTGGCTATGGCTGTGTGTGTTCCTCGTCTTCTTGTAAATCCATGTTGGTTTTCGTTTATGAGATTGTTGTTGTATAAGTGTTTGAGTAGTCTTCGTTGTAAGAGTTTTTCTAGTATTTTTCCTGGGACTTCGAGTAGTGATATTGGTCTGTAGTTGTTTATGACTGTTGGGTTCTTTCCGTGTTTGGGTATGAATGCTAGTGTGGCTGTTTTGAAGGTGTCGGGGAAGTATCCCATGCTGAATGTTTCATTGAATGTTTCTGTGAGTAGTTGTAGTGTTGAGTCTGGGATGTTAGTTAATGTTATTTTGTTTATTTGTGATTGTCCAGGTGCCTTGTTTTTGAAGTTTTTTATTATGCTTTTGATGTTATCTAGTGTAAAGGGTTTTGTGAGTGTGTTGTCTGGGTCAAGTCGTCTCATGTCAGCTAAGTTGATAGGTGTAATGTCGTCTTGTATTTCTTGGATTTGTGTTGTTATTGTTCTTTCGTGTTCCATGTCAAATGTTGCGTTTTCTGCTGGTGTGATTCTGAATATGTTTCTCCAATGTTGTCTGAATATGTGTTCTTTGTGTTTGTCTTTGTATATTTTTTGGTTGTTGTGAATGATGTAAGGGGTGGTGTTAGTAGGTGTTCCTGTTAGTCTTTTGATTTGTGTCCAGAAGTATTGGTTGTTATTGTAGTGTAGGTTTATCTTTCGTATTTCGTTGTTCCAATGTTCGTTGTATAGTTGTTCGTTTTCTTCTAGTATTTGGTTTCTGATGTCGTGTAGTGCTCGTTTTGCTTGTGGTGTCCATATTCCGGTGTTTTGTGCTTGTGTTTGTAGTTGTTGGTATTGCCATTGTAGTAGTTTTAGTGTATCTGATCGTCTTGGGTGTGGTAGAGTTTTTTGCGTTGTTTTGGGGATGTGTTTGTCCATGGCTTGTTTTATCATGGTGTACCATATGTTAAGTTTGTCGTCGATGTATTGTTTGTTGCGTGTTGTTCTCTGTCTTTGTTTGTCGTATTTTGTCCTCTCTGTGTTTAGTGTATTCTTGAATCCTGTCCAGTCTGCTTTGTGGAATTTATATCTTTCTGGTGTGGTTATTATTATAGGTTTTGTTGCTAGTGTTAAGTATATTGGGATGTGGTCTGATGTAGTTATGTGTCCTGGTGTGATTCTGTAGTTTAGATGATGGTGTCTGTTTGTTAGTATTATGTCTGGTGTTCCTTGTCCGTTTTGTGTGATGTAGGTGGGGAAGTCTGGTCCTAAGTGTGTTATGTGTCTTCTTTGTATTAGTTGTGCTATTTGTGTTCCTGTTATGTTTGCATTGCTGTGTCCTAGTGTGGGGTGTTTAGCGTTCATGTCTCCTATTATATATACTGGTAGTCTTTTTCTGGTTAGTCTTAGTATGTCGTTTATAGGGAAGAGGGGGCGTCTGGGGGGTAAGTATAACGTTGCTATTATTATTGGTCCTTGGTTTGTGTCAATTTGAAGCGCTAGTATTTCGTCTTGGAAGTCGTCTAGTAGTTTGTGTTTAATGTTGTGTTTAATTGCTACTGCTATACCTGCATGTGTTTGATTGTAGTCGTTTCGTCGGTGTACTGTGTAGTTGTGTATTTTTAGTCTGTCTGGTGTGCCTATCGAGTTTAATAGTATGATGTCTGGTGTTATTATGTTGTATATGTTACAGAGTTCGTTTCTTCTGTTGAATGTCCACTGTATTATGTTGTGTTGGATGATGTGTATTTGTTCCATGGTGTTGGGTAGAAGTGTGTTGTTGTGGTTGTTTATTCGGCGTTGTGTGTCCAGTGGTGTTCGTGTTCTGTGTTCTTGTCGTGGAGGTCAAAGTGTCCTTGTTTGAGTTTGTTAAATTTGGTTTGGTTTAGTCTTACTATGTTGTAATGTGTTAGGTTTATTTGGTCTGTGGCTATTTGTGCAATGATGTCTTTTTCTTTGTGTGGTGCTGTGTATATTATTTTGATTTTTTGTTTGGTGATGAGTGTCTTTAAGTTGTCGTGTGTGGGTTCTGTTGGTATCTGTTCTGTTTCTGAAGTGACGAGTTGAAGTCCCAGGCTGTTTCTTGGATTTGGTGTTCGTTTCTGTGGGGGGTTAGTGCTTTCAGTGTTGGATGCGGGTCTTTTTAGTGTCTGTTCTGTTGTTTCCATGGGTTCTGTGGTTTCTGTGGTCTGTGTGTTGGTGGGTGTTATGACTGGTGTTGTGATATTTTTTGAGTGGTTACTGAGTGCTTTTGCTAGTTGTGCGGTGTTGATGGCTTGTGTGGGGATTATGACTGTTGGGAGTCCGTTGGCTTTGTATATTGCATCCAGTGTGGTTTGAAATGTACCTGGTTCTTGTGTGTCCATGAGTGTAGCTAGTGTGATGGCTGTGTTAATTGTTGTCATGTGGTGTAGTGATGTGTTTGTAGTTGTTGGTGTAGGGAGGAGGGCGGGTTTTTGTTGTGTGGCTGTGGCGTAGGTTTGTGTGTTGGTGTGTGGTTGTTGGTTTGTTTGGCTGTTGATTTGTTTACATTTCTCCTTCTTCTTGGGGCACCGCATTGCCACAGCTGGGTGGTTTCCGTCGCAAAGGAGGCACTTGGTTAAGGCACAGGTGCATTGGGGTTGTCTGTGTTGTGTAGATGCGCAGTTGGAGCAAATTGTGTATGTGGATGGGTGTGGGCATTGTTTGCGTGTGTGTTCAAGTGAGTAGCAATTAGAGCATTGGGGGATGTATGTGTATGTTTCCTGTCTGAGTGCGTGTGTGGGGAATGATTGAGAGAAGATTTTGAGTCCCTTCAGGAGGCAGTCTTTCACCATTTGTGTGGATTCGAATTTAATCTTAAGTACTGTCTTTGTGCGTGGTATTTTTATGACTTCTGTGACGTGTGTGTTTGTGTTCAGTCGTTCTATTTCTGTTTTAATTTCTTCTAGTGTGTGTTCAGTGATGAAGGGGTCTACTTGTGTAATAACTAGTGTTCTGTTTGCGTTGAGTTCAGGTGGGTCTAGGATGTCGAAGCCGTTGTTCTTGAAGGTTGTTTTTGTGTTTTGTTTGCAAAGTGTTTCTGTGGTTGTGTCATCAGTAATCAGAATGAATGCTGAGTGTAGTGTAATTAGTTTGTGTATGTAAATGTTGTTTTGTCCTAGAGTGTTCCATAGTTCCGTTGTCCGTTGTTTATCTGTGGGACGTAAGTCCCGTAACCTGATTCTACCCATTGCGCTAAGCGCAATGGGTTAGAGTGTGCTCGTGTACTTGTGTGTTGTCGTGTCGTGTATGGGGGTGGTGTTTGTGGGGCGTTTGTTGTCGGCGGGGGCGGGGGGCAGGAAACGTTAGTTGTTGTTAGTCAATGGGGAATCGGCGACTACACTGAATTGCCGCGAACGGGTGGGAGAGAGGTTCGGCGCGGGAGTCGTGGGGACGGCTACTATCCCTGGTGAGCTCTGGTCAAGCACGCACGCGTCTATGCCGGTTGTGTCAAAGGGACACGACACCGGGAGGGATTTCCCCCTCTACTGCAGAACAGACCAAGTTTTCAGACCTCAAGGGCAATGGCTGTCTGCAGCAGAGTTCGAATGGCCCGTCCGCCATCAAATACATATTACATTGTAAATAATAAAGCTATGAACAAAGTATGCAAATAAATATAGATATAAATATATTGAACAATACAACAGTAATCCTCGTACTACATATAATTTTTACAACATACTGTATAATTTAAAAGACATGTATAATAAATTGATGCAGAATAATAATTTTACAAACAGTATGACGTGTACGCTTCGGGGACACTAGCAGTGGTAGCGTGCTGCTACATCAGCTCCATGACGATGTAGAGGCGGCCGCGTTGGATGAAGTACTCGAGGAGCTTTACAACCTCGGGGATATGCTGAACTCTCTTCATAAGTGCGACTTCTTGGGTCTATAGGCAGTGGTTCGAATCCTCTGCGCGACGGTCATGGATTGTATGATATATATATATATATATATATATATAAATATATACATATATATATATATATATATATATATATGTATATTTGTGTGTATATATGTATTTGTATATATATATATATTTATATATAACTACATATATATTTATATATAACTACATATATATATATGTATATATATATACATGTATATGTATATATATATATATATATATACCAAAGGCTTTTTCCCCCTTACACGAGGGGGTAGCCAAAAAGAAAAAGATATAGAAATCACTCCCACCCATTTCATTTCCCATATATTCCACTCCCCTCCACCCTCCTCCCTCCCTCCTATCTTGGCACCTTCTGGATGACGGGTCATCCCTGCATCCTGTCCACTGCCCATGATCAGAAGCAGTGCCGCAAGACACAGCACATCCACAGCAAGGCCGCTTCATAAATTCGGCGACCACCCCTCTCCGTCGCCTCATGCAGGAAAGGAGAAGACGGGGAGAAAACCCTTCGGGCTGCGTCAAATTTTTTCTCATACACACTTCCTCACCCCCCATCCCCCACCCAATCCCCCTCATGCATCACAGCATCATCTATACACAACCCTTCTCCATTCACCCCTATTTTCTGTCCTCTCCCGTCCTTCCTCTACAGACATTCCTCTCTTTTGTAAAGCCCCTTTCACCCCATCCATCCATCTCATCCTAGGACGCCCCCTCATATTCCTTCCTTCCACCTCCGCCTTCCACTTTTCTTTTACTAATCTTTCTTCACTCATTCTTTCCATGTGTCCAAACCATCCTAATGCTCTTTCATCAACCCTATCTCCCATCTCCCTTTCCACCCCTGTTTTTCTCACCTCCTCATTTCTCACTCTAGCTTAGTAACCCATATCATACTTCTAAGACTTTTCATCTCAAACACATTCAAACTCCTTCTTTCTTCCTCTATCATGTTCCATGTTTCTGTCCCATACATTGCTGTTAGCACAATCACTCCTTCATATAACCTCCTTTTAGCATCCATTCCCAGATGTCTATTTCTCATTGCACTTTTTAATCCACCAAGGCATTTACTCGCTTCTCTCAATCTATATTCTACCTCCACCCCCACTCCTCCCTTTCCTCTCACATTCGAACCCAAGTATATGAAACTATCCATTTCCTCTAGTTTCTCACCCTTAATGCTCATGTATATGTATATAGGTATATGTATATATATACATATATATATGTGTGTGTGTGTGTGTGTGTGTGTGTGTGTGTGTGTGTGTGTGTGTGTGTGTGTGTGTGTGCGTGTGTGTATTTACGTAGTTGTATTTACCTAGTTGTATTTTGCGGGAAGGGGAGCTATGCTCGTGTTGTCCCGCCATTGTATCTCTCAGTGTCTAGTTTGCTTTTAAACTCGTGAATGGTTTTTGCGCTTACTATTTCATTATCCAGTTTGTTCCAAGTGTCTAAAACTCTATGTGGAAAACTGTTTTTCTTCAGTTCTCTTCTATAGCTACGTTTTCTTAATTTCCTTCCATGTCCTCTTGTGTTTCTCTTGTCCCAGTTTAGTAATTCTTCTCTATCAAGTATCTCTGTGGCTTTCATGATTCTGTAGATGGTGTGTGTGTGTGTGTGTGTGTGTGTGTGTGTGTATGTATATATATAAATATATGCATATATATACATACATATATGCATATGATATTACAAAGGTTACAAAGGTGGAGCATACCGACAGGAGACCTTTTGGTCCATAACTAGGTCAGATGCAAAAAAATAATAATAATGATAAATTAATAAAAATACAATAATATAAATAACAATAAAATAAATAAATAAATGCATAGGTATAGTTAAATTATAAACAAACAGGTAAATAGTAAATAATAATAAATTGACATATAACTAATAATAAATGTAAATCAAGAAAACAATAATAAACAGACAAATGATAACAAAACAAATGAACAAATAATTTAAAATAAGTGACAGCCATAACAGCATCTTGCTTAGGTGTTCATCTAAACGAATCTCAAAGCCTCGAACCGAACCACATTGCACCGCCTCTGCAGGAAGCTCATTCCATTCACCAACCACACGGTTGGTGAAGTTGCTTCCACCCACTTCCAAACCAAATCCATTTCCCGACAGTCCGAGACCATTGTTTCTTGTCTGACTCTCGGTGTGAAAATTCTGTCACTTCACTCTTGATATTGTCAACTTTCCCCAGAATCCCAAAAACCTGTATCAAGTCACCGCTGAGTCTACGTTTTCTTGGGGGAAAACAGATTCACATGTTTTAGTCGGTCTTCGTACGATTCATCTTTTATATCTGGAACCAGTTTTGCGGCTCACCACTGCACCCTCTCCAATCTGTCAATATCTTCAATGAGACTCAGTGACCATACGGAAACAGCACACTCCAAATGTGGACGAACTAACCATCTATACAGCCTGTCAATGAGAGATGTACTTCCGAAGCCAAAAGATTGCGCAATCAGTCCCAGAATCCCAATTGCTTCCTCAGAGGCCGAGATACACTGCCCAGATGATATGAGACTGTCACCGATAATTAAACCAAGATCCTTTCCACCATCCATCCCTGCCAACGAACTTCCAAATAACTTGCAATCACACTCACTGTTACTTTCACCCATGTGCACCACCCCGCACCCACCTGTGCCAAACTTCACCAGCCACCCCCCAGGCCACTACTGTAATTTATCCAAATCTTCTTGAATATCTAAGTTATCTAAGTAAGTTATCTTTAATTCAACATTCCACCATTTAGGTTTGACATTGCTTGATGGTCATCTATCATGCATTGGAACACATTCACAAATGGCTTTTCTGAGCATGTTAATAAATATATTCCAAGTTTGTTCAACATCCTGGATTCTGTAAATTTCTGACCAGTCAGTGTTTCCAAGTATATATATATATAGAGAGAGATATATATATATATATATATATATATATATATATATATATATATATACACATATATATACAGGGTGAGCCAAAAGTAGGTGGACAGCATGTGGAATAGGTTTATGTGTCAGTTATATTATCTGTATCTCGAGATTCTAATAAATCAAGTAGTTCCCCAGTTACAACAACAGTCGAATTCGCATGACCTTTATTTTCAAGAAGATGGGGCCACTCCACATTATTCAAGAGCAGTCCTTGAGTATCTTGATGAAACATTTCCTGGGAAATGGAGTGGACGAAGAGGGCCAATTGATTGGCCCGCATGTTCACCGGACTTGACAACGATGGACTTTTTCTTTTGGGGAGTACTCAAGGACAAAGTTTATGGTCGAAAACCAAGAAGTGTCGGTGATTTGACAATTTACATAAGAGATGCATTTCAAGAAATTAATACCAAGGCAGATTTCAAAGCTGTGTAAATTGGGATTGAAAACGGTTTGAGCACCTGCGTTAATAGAATTTAAAAGCTTTTGTATTATTGTTCACAATAAAATTTAATTCTCAATGTGATAATTGTGTTAGTACATATAGCTGTATGTATACGTAATCTCTAAATTAATGTTATCACTTACTGCCCACCTACTTTTGGCTCACCCTGTATATACATATTGACTATATTATGACAAATAAGACTGAAGGTGGAAGAAGCAGACAAGGAGTAATGGGATAATTTCACGCTTTAACGTTTCGACTCGCAGGGTCTTGATCACAAAGCTTTGTGATAAAGACCAAGGTCTAAGTAAAGAGGTCTAATCGCTGGAGTAGTTCTGCGCAGCTTCTGACGTCATTTAGATGCGTCCATTTTCTCTTTGTGATACATTGAAGAAAACTGTGAAACGCCAAGGATGACAGGAACTATAATATTTTATATATTATATATATATATTATATCATATATATTATATATTCATATATATAGACAGGAACTATAATATTTTATATATATTATATATATATATTTTATATAATATTTGTCAGAATATAAATAATTGAGTGGAGCGGTGCGAGCGAAGGCGACGTCATTTTCGAACGACGGACCAACTTCAACTGACAGCTATAGGACCCGCTAACCCCACTTTGAACAGCCAAGTGACGTTCACGGGCTCGCTGCGCCAACTCCCTCGAAATTCGGTCGGAAGTGGTTAGACCTTATATTCTTAGATCTTGATACAGACCATGTGGGTCGAAACGTTTAAGCGTGAAATTCTCCAATTACTCCTCGTCTGCTTCTTCCACCTTTAGTCTTGTATATACATATATATATATATATATATATGTATATATATATATATATGTATATATATACATACATATATGTATATATATACAAACATATATATATATCTGTATATAATGTATATATATATATATACATATATATATATATATATGTGTGTGTGTGTGTGTGTGTGTGTGTGTGTGTGTGTGTGTGTGTGTGTGTGTGTGTGTGTGTGTGTGTGTGTGTGTGTGTGTGTGTGTGTATATATATATATATATATATATATATATATATACACATGAAGAAGTATATACACAATGAAGAAGTATTGAGAGAAATGGAGACAGATAGGGAATTGATGACAACAATAAGGAAAAGACAGTTGCGATTCTTAGGACATACTGTATAATGAGGAAGGAAGGGTTGGAAGAGGTGGTGATGACGGGAATGGTGGAGGGAAGGAGAGCAAGAGGAAAGCAGAGGGAGAAGTATATGGACGGACTGATGAGGACGACGGGAAAACAACTCAAACCAGCACAGATGTTACAAGTAACTAGGGACCGTGAACGGTGGCGCTCCATGGTTGCCGAAGTCCAAGAGGATATGGCACGACGGTAAGGTAAATGTATGTATATATGTATATATATATATATATATATATATATATATATATATATATGTATATATATGCGTATATATATATATATATATATGTGTGTGTGTGTGTGTGTGTGTGTGTGTGTGTGTGTGTGTGTATATATATATATATATATATATGTATATATACATATGTATATATATATTAATATATATACATGTATATATATATTTATATACATATGTATATATCTATATTTACACACAATATATATTATATATATATATATATATATGCATATATACACTGTATGGTTCCCAGTACAGATATCAATTTTTTTCAACCACGTTGAATTTTCACTTTAGTTCCGTTATCACGATCGAGACTTACAGTGAGCTCGACGGAGACATATGCGGAAACTGATACGTAGTGAAGCCATGGACTGGAACTCAGCTCAGACGTGCTAAGTGAACAGTGACTCTAAACACTGCACCAGTGTTTAAAGTCAGTGTTCACTTGGTTTTTGCATATGTCTACGTTGAGCTAATTCTCAGTCTCGATCGTGATGACGTGGAATTAAATTGAAAAGTTAATGTAATGGAAAACAATATATATATATATATATATATATATATATATATATATATATATATATATATATATATATATATATATATGTATATAAATATATATATACATATATATATACATATATGGAGTTAAAATGACAGCATTGTTGTAGTTATTCAGTCTTTTCCTCGTATTCTCGATTTTTCTGATTAGAAATTTGCCATTAACTGGGTGAATTGAAATTAATTTCTGTATTCTTCCATTTCTTTCCATTATTTGAGATGAATGTTTCGTCTTAATGAAGACATTTTCAAGAGTAAACTAAAATAACAAAAATTACATAATTACAGTAATGATGACAAAATTACAAAAGTTACATAAATACAATAATGTTTACAATTGTATGCAAAAACAATACTCGAAAAATGTGAATACAATAATGTTGAC